>NC_054543.1:10487270-10777270 GCF_017654505.1 Polyodon spathula
AACCGTTTGAGAACTCTGAAGAACAGCCAATGCCCCTACTAGAACCTACATGCCAGAGGGATGGAGAAGATGAAGAAAAGCCAGTCAGAAAAATCTTGAAATATCGTTGTGGCAAGCAGAGATGCTTTAAAGCTGAAGAAAATGACAAGCATAAATACAGAAGTCAATTCCGGGAAGAAGAGCGAAATAAAGGTAATTTTTGTTTTATCGTTTCTTCCTTTCTCCATTTGTTTATATAAGAAACATTTACTCCCCTGTTTTTGGCAAGTTGAATTTCAATTACCCCCCCCCCCCCCCCCCACACACACACACACACACTTATTACTGTCCATATTAACAGAAAAAAGAGCTGAATTTTCAACTATTTTGATGAGATTTTCTTTTATTCTTATTTCCTGTTAAGATTGTTTTTTGTTAAATATAGCACTTCATTGTTGTAATACCCACTGTCCCTCGATTCCTCATGTTCGCTGGATCCTGTAATTTACTTGTTATTTGTGAATGCCTTTGTCACCAGTTCCGAATTTCTCAGTTCATTATAAATTCAAATGGTTTAACCACTAATTTCAGTCCAGACAAGAAAAATGATGCAAAGTACATTTCAATAGGCTTTTGCTTCCAAAATAATAATAATCCTCAGAGTGACATTTATGGGTTTTGTAATAAAACAAATGTAGCAAAAGAAAGAGTGCATAAAGGAGACTTTTGAAATGACAATAATACTTTTTCAAGACAAAGCGGGAGAATACCATTTTTGTTTAAGAACATGTTTATTTTCCCTGACATTCTTTGTATTGGTCTTGGTATAAATAAATCGGCTGTATAAAAAGTCGGTTACAGTTTAAAAAAAAAAAAAAAAAAAGATTTCAGTATTATAAATGGTAGGTATCTTGGGATTCTGCAGTTATTGTAATTGAGGTTTAATTTCCCAGGTTTAATTTGTGTATCAAAAAATCACTATTAAGTAGTTTTTAGTTCAAGGGTGAGATATATTTCTGCCCATATTGTATTGCATGACTTTATTAACTTACTAAAAATGTATTTATTTATTTTTTGTTTGTTTGTGTGTGTATTTGTAGACCTGCCATCTAGTGGGGCTGTGTTAAAAAACAATAAGGAAGGCAATCCTCAACCTGTGAAGCGTAAAAAAGGTTGGCCAAAAGGAGTAAAGCGAGGTCCACCTAAGTGGAGGCGCAAGAAGGAAAGAAAGACCGGATTCAAGCTGAATCTGTACACACCCCCTGAAACTCCTATGGAAGCCGACCATCAGGTCTTGGCAGAGGAACAGAAGGAACACCCAGAAAAAGTCCCTGCGATTACAGAGGAAGACAGTGAGCTGAGTAAAGAAACTGACCCATTTGATACTGATCTTGAAAAGTTGCTCTCTGTGTCCCAGAGTCCTGAAGAGGTGTTTTCTGAAAAACAGGAAGAGAAATTTGATATAGTAGGGCCTCCTGAAGATACTGACAGTCATAATGAAGGCCAAGAAGGTCCTGATCATGGAGGGATGGACCAAGAAGAAACTGAGAATGTAGCTGAACAGCAGAAGGAACCTGCCCCTGCAGAGGAACATGAGGAGGAAGATGAAGACGAAGAGGAACCAGTACATAATGAAGATCATGATGCTGATGATGAAGATGACAGCCATATAGATTCATCAGAGCTAGAAAAGGAGGAGAATTCTGTGTTGGTGTTGAAGGAGCAGCCAGAGTGTCAGCAACCATTTTTAAACATGAATGTTACATCCAATGTTGTGCTAAATGATCATAATGATGATACTAATGTGAACGGTGGTGGAGATCTTTCAGCTGATATTGATAATGATGGTGATAATGATAATGCTGCGGATTCAGAACGTGCTCTTGATTTTGAGTCTGAAGATGAAAATAGACATGACCCTGACCAAAAGGAAAGTGAAGCAGTGAGCCCTGTTATAAAAGATGATCCCACTGTTTGTACAGAAATTGACACTGAAACTGTGCAGGCAGTACATGCTCTTACCCAAGAAAATAATGAGCAGGAAGATACTTTCCAAGACTGTGTGGAAACACAGGAAGCGTGTAGGAGCTTGCAAAGTTATACACATATAGACCAAAGCCCTCAAATGACCATAATAGATGACTGCCATCAGTCGGATCATAGTAGTCCCATATCATCCGTCCATTCCCATCCAAGTCAGTCGGTTCGTTCTGTGACTAGTCCAGCAGTATCGATTCTAGAAAGCAGCTATACACAAATTAGCCCTGATCAGAATGCCATTTCTGTGCCATTACAAAATATGGAAACCAGCCCAATGATGGATGTCCCTTCTGTTTCAGACCACTCGCAACAAGTTGTAGACAGTGGATTTAGTGATCTTGGCAGTATTGAGAGCACAACTGAAAACTATGAAAATCCTAGCAGCTATGATTCCACATTGGGGAGCAGCATTTGTGGAAATAATTCATCCCAAAATAGCTGCTCGTATAATAATATCTCTTCCAGTAGCCTTACTCAGAACAGCTGTGCTGTGACACAGCAAATGACAAATATTAATGGAAGCTGTAGTATGATGCAACAGAACAGCATTAACTCTCCTCAGAATTGTAGTGTTAAATCTCCACAAGGATGTGTCATAGAAAGACCACCCAGCATCCAGCAGCAGTTGCCACAATGTGGCATGTCTAACAACTTTACACCACCAATGCAACTGACAGATATTTCTGAGTCCAATCCAAATATCGGAATTTATGAAAGGATGGGCCAAAGTGATTATGGTGGTTGTCATTATCCACAGCCATCAGCCACTTTTAGCCTGGCAAAACTACAGCAATTAACCAACACTCTTATGGACCATCCATTGCCTTATAATCATTCAGCTTCTGTCACATCCTATGCAAACAGTGTATCTCTATCTTCACAGCTTAGTAACCCAGGCCTTGTTTCTTTATCCCAGTCTCCACATTCTGTCCCTGGAGGACACCAAGCACAGGCTACAATGACACCTCCCCCTAACCTTACCCCACCCCCAATGAATCTTCCTCCTCAATTACTGCAGCGTAACATGGCAGCTCCAAACATGGGACTCCCACCGTCCCAGAGACTTCAGACTCAAATGCCAGGCAAAAGCCACGTCTCAATGCGCTGTAAATCCGCTCCTCTGTCACCTCATCAGCAACAGATGTATGGAAGGGCCTCACAGACTGTAGCCATGCAGGCACCTACAAGGACACTAACCATGCCTCGAATGAATATGGGTGTAAACCTAATGCCTGCGCCAGCTTACAATGTCAACTCTATGAACATGAATATGAACACTCTGAATGCTATGAATGGGTACAGGATGTCTCAACCAATGATGAACAGTGGCTACCATGGAAATCATGCATACATGAATCAAACGGCACAGTACCCTATGCAGATGGGAATGATGGGAACTCAGCCATACCCTCAGCAGCCCATGCAGGGCCCACCACACAGCAACATGATGTACACTCCACCAAGCCACCATGGTTACATGAACACAGGCATGTCGAAACAATCTTTAAACGGATCCTTCATGAGACGGTAAATGTACCTTGTTAATTACTATTTATAAGTGCATTGTATATCAAAATGCACAACTATGCCTGGAGCATCACCTTTTGAAAACCAGCACTTGGTATGAATGCAAAAAGAGTCTTTGACGGCAATGTGGTGTGTGTGTGTGTGTGTTTTTTTATATATATATATATATATATATATATTATATATATATATATATATATATATATATATATATATATATATATATAGAAGAAAGCCTTACATCATCAAATAAAGGTGACTTTTCTTTGATTTCATGTTATACTCCTTTGAATGATGCCTAAGTTGTTAAACTGTGGCAAAGAAGGCTTCAGCAGTTGGACTGCATTTTTGTGGCAGACCTGTACAATGGAGCTATTTAATGTGCCTGTTACAACTAAGATTTTTGGACATTGCAGCCTTTTAAAGAAAACTCTCCAGTAGTTCTGAGTTTGTGTTCCTTTCTTCTGCCTTTATATATTTAAGTTATTGTAAAATTGATTTTATTATTTTTTTGTTTGTATTTTGGTATGGTGACACATAGCATGCTACAAAGTCTTTTAGTGACAGTGCATAAGATGATACTGTACAAGTGTTGTGCTTAATAGCAAGCCATTTTTAAAACGATTGTCCTTGGTTGAGGTTTCCCCAGTATGGGAGTAAGATGAAACTATATTTTTGTTATTTCTAATACTGTAAAAATGTAAAACTTAGTCCTGTTTCAGTTAAGGTTTTATTGCTAAATGTGTATAATTCAGTACTTTTGTAACAAAATTCTTTAAATGAGGCAGCTTTCTGTTTTATAAATGCAATCTGATTTCTGTCTAAATAGTGAAGTATATCACAGTGTTTGTAACGGTACAGTTCTGAATCATTTCAAAGAACATGCCCAGGGTTTTAAAAAAGAAAGGTAAATTTAGTCGAAAGTTGCTATTTTACAAAAATGCCTTTAACCTTACATTTTCATTCCATCTGTAGATTTTTCTATCTTTTATAAAATGTTGGAGTTATATTTTACACAAATATAGAGCAGTAGCCTGTGAATAGACCAAACTAAGCTAGCAAATCGCATGTAAAAAGCAAGTTGTATTTGTGTCTGTTTTATATTGCTTTTTTGTAGCCTTTGTACCTGTACAGAGTGGCTGTTGGGAATGAGAAGAAAAGCTGGATATGTGTACAAAGTAGAACAGAATGAAAGTCATGTATTTATCGGTTATCTTTAGTCACTTAAAACAATACACAAAATACACAAAAGAAGCTGTACATTTTAACATAAAATAAATTATGATGAGCCATTCCTGAACTTCTGTGATTAATACTTGTGTACTTTTTTTGCGTCCTATGAAATACAAATCATGGTTCTGTGCAATTTCTAGCAATGCAGAAGTTAGTGGTCTTCCTATAAAGATCAATAAAAATAACTCCCTGTGAATTGATTTTAATGAGAGCAATTTTAAAACTAAACAAAAATCTATATCATAGAAAGGAAAACAAAACATTTGACATTTATTGTGGATGGATTTAAGAAATATTTTGTGTAATACCCCCCTCTTTTTTAAAAGCAAATGAACAAATCAACTTAAGATAATTCACATACTGTTAGTACAATACTGTATATACACAATAAGTACAGTACTTCCATTTTAGTGATTGGCACTAAATGCATGTTGATAGTTGAACACACACTATATAAAAGTCAATTTAACACGTCTACAGTGGTTATCGGTATGCTGATCACAAGCAGATGTAGCGTGTATAGAAAAGTATTACTGTTTCATAATTTAGAAGAATGGATTTCAGCACCAGTGTTGAATCAATGAACATAAAGGTTGAAAAAAGCCAACTTGCTGTAATGGGGCATGGATTGTTGAGTTGCTTAAGGTAAAATATGTTTTTGTTAAAACTAATTGATATACGTAGGTTCATAGGGAGAATTAGGGATATGTATTTTTAAAGAGACAGGTGTAGGGTTTTTTTTTATATACTGAAAATTTAAAACTTAGTTTGCAAAGAACAAGCAAAAGCTTTCAACCAACTATGTATCTGTGTGAAAACCATTATGTCTGCTATAAAACTTTATGTAGTGGATTGGCAAAAATTAAAATTTGAGTTACAGGCTGTACAATTTTTTAGCAGAGACAGGAAATGACCAGACAATTATTTTGGGACATACTGAAACATGAGCACGATTGCAGTGAACCGATTCCTTGCTATCCTGTTCTTCAGTCTCTTACATGATTACAATTTGTTAAATGTACTGTGTCTTTCTTTTCTTCTCCATTTTGTTCACCATTTGAATTGACATCATTCTTTGCATTCTTTTTCTCTATTAGCAGATTTATGTCAAGCTGTCTTAGCTGTTTTAAGAAGCCACGATTGGGTAAAATGCACCTGTGCTTAATCACTTCATTAATCGCATCCCCAACTGTCATGTTTTTATAAATCATTAGGTAGGCTAGAACCAGAGTGGCGGATCTGCTTCTTCCCATTGCACAATGTACCAGAAGCTTATCTAAAAAAGAAAAAAAGACATTTTCAGAAAAAAAAAAACATTTCCTAAATTCTACTGTTTATAAAGTCTATTTAACATTTAGGTAAAGGATGGATACTGTACCTATCTGAAATTGCACCCCCTGGGGGAAATTAATGGAGATCTTTACATTTTGGCAAAATTGGTTAGCAGCTATTCAAGCATGAAATGTATGGATACTTGGAGGATTGTACCAAATGCCCTTTTTTTTAAATTTATTTATTTATTTTATGCTCATCGCTAAGGTTTAACTTTTCTCTGTCTAGAACCAAACTATTATTTTGGGGAAACCCCAGTAGTGTAGTTCCAGATGGAGAACAATTAAAAATGTGTTATAAATGGGGCAGTACATTTTTTTTTTTTTTTTTTTTTTTTTTTTTAAATGATTCAAGTATGACTCTTTACATTTTAGGGGGGCCAATTCCCTACCTTCTAGGCCCCCATCCTCTGAATCAGATACAGACTAATGAATCTGAGGCTGAACATGCTCGATCTGAGGTGCTGTATCCTGTACTTCACCATTCAGTCAATACACGTTCTGAGGTATGCTATTTTTTAAAGGATAAGACTTAAGAATATGTTTTATAAATGTTGGCAAATTCAATATGATTCCTTTCTATTGTAGTCACAGTTGATTGGTTATGGAAAGTGTATACTGTTTAAGACAGAAATCTAGTCCAGTACTAAAGTGTGTTGTGTACAGTTTAGTGGGGAGAAGAGGGTTTGCATGAAGAAATATGACAGGTATACTATATAATAAAGTTGTTAGAATGTGTATTATGCTCTATTTAACCAGTATTACATTGAAATTAAAATAACATTTCCATTAACACTAGTATTATTTTAATACTGTACCTTAAAAAATAAGGATTGTGCAATAGTTTACTTACTTTTTGGATTACTGAGTGCACTGTCAATAAATTGGGTAGCAGGATAAAAAAACTGGCTGAGATCAAATCGGGGAAGATCCTCTGCTTCAACTCCATAATACTCGATAGTCATGTCGCTATAATATTCAGGACCTGTACCAACATTCCATTTGCCATCAGCTGCATTAAGAACATGTGTCATGCCCATCTTTTCCAGATTGTATCGATCTAAAGCTGTCTTCCTACAAGTAAAATGAGGACAAAAATGAGATTAGATACATTTTCCTGGAAAGACTTTGCATGGTACAGTAGGTGTGATTATCATTTCCACTGCATTGTGTTTAAATGGTCAAATACTGTATATCCCAAGACTTGATAGTAAACTATTATACATCATATAAAGGCAGTGGTTCTCAAATACATGAAAACTCCCTAGTAAAGAATACACTTTGACACTACAAATACCTTTTTTTTTTTTTTTTTTTTTTTTTTAAACTTGGAGGTATTCTCCATGAGCATTTTCTTCCTGCTTCTGTACCTCAGTATTTAAGGTCTCAAGTTTTGGGTTTGCAATGAGATCTATAAACTACGCTGCTGCTTCCTTTCTGTAATTATGTAACCTTTCCACGGACCACCTGAAAAGAGCCTGCGGACCACAGATTGAGAACAACTGCATTAAAGGGATAACAGAATTAAAGGTACACTGTTATATGTAGATAACCAAATCCTGAATGCAAACTTCTTCCCAAGAAGAATAAATTGAGTTCCGTTAATCTGGTCTATTTCTAAATTCTGCAAATTTGTTGGTTGTTACTGTGAAGCACTGTTTTGATGGCATTTAGTAAAACAGGTCTTTAAAATTAAGTTATTGGTGTGTTTCTAGAATATAAAGCAATACGTAATCTGGATAAATGTAATACAGCATTGACATTTTCTGAAAAGCCAGATCAAAAAGGTCCAGATAAAAGTAAGTCTCGATTACAAAATCTCTTTGATCTAGATTACAAGTTTTGAAAAATCAGCCACAGGTGACCAATATTTTCTAGTTTATTCATTTTTAATACAATTTCTTTCAAGTAATTGACAGGAGAATTTCTGTTGCAATGGAGGCTTTGCTAAAATCCCACTGCTTACTGGTATTACAAATTCCAAATTGGATGGAACAGAATTGTGACTTACTCATCGCCTATGTAAAGGTTTGGCCACACCTCGTTGACGTGTGTGAATTTCACAGGAGTATGCCAGCAAAGACGCTCCAGCTCGAAGGCTCCAGGTGTTATATATTTGTCCTCTGGATCTATCTTCACTGAAGCATATGCATTTTTCTTCTTTTGAGTCTTTGGCCCATTAGAAGTCATTTTCAATGAAATCCTTTTTTTTTTTCTTCCCTGTTTTGATTGTGTTACCTGAAATAGAAATGTATTGGTTTTTGTTTTATTAAACAGATCAAGACCAAAAATATAAATAACGCATTAAGCCTTACTTATGTTTCACATTCGATCTATTACCCTTTCATAAAATAACATCTAATGAAGACAATGAACCCTATTATGTCTTTATGTATATGAAAATGAGTTAATTACATGTTTTTTGTTTTTTAATTAGTTTTATCCTGAGAACCACAAATTTTACGTTATATGATAAGTAATATTCTTAGAAATGCAATTGCAAAAAAAAAAAAAAAAAAAGGGGGAGGTACCCCAATGGAAATTTATATTTTCTAGAAATTTCTTAAAAATAAAGAATTTTAGGAAACATCTTTTGTAGCAAAATTTTTGCTTTTGTGGATGATGAAAAGTTACAAGAAATAGATGTTTACAATTATTTATCAAAGCAATTTTTTTGCAAAACTCTAAAAATATTAATTAAAAAATATTCATACCCTTTGAAAGCTTGAAACAATATTACACTATTAACATGCAAACTTTCATTCATAGTTGCCTTTAATAATAAAAAAGTACTTTCTACAATACAAAATGTACTATCATTCCATACCTCGTTCACTTGCTGTTTGATGTTAGCCAGGAAGAGCTTTGTGAAAATCGGGGAGCAGGAGAGTTGCTCAGTTACTGACTGTAAAATTAAATTATATTTTTAGAGCACTGATCTGCTGTGTCTAACCATTGCTATATTTTACCCAGCCACCAGGGAGAATCTTCACATGTACTAATAACATATCCCTTATCTGGAACCTTACACCTGATGCTTGCTACTGCTCAGTGACAAGTAAGTGCTGTGCATACTGCTATGAGATGACAGAACAGGATACATTTCCCATTTTGGTTTAGGCGTGTCAAATAACCATAACCTATTTTAATCTCTTTTGAGGATACCCTCTTGAATTAGCTGTCTGGCATCTCAACTGTATTTTTAGCCATGGGGAAAGTTTTCTTTATGAAGTTGAAGAGTTATTCAGGGCATTTTTTAAAGTGGATTAAGATTGTTAACAAGAGTGTTTTAACAACAACAAATTCTCTTATGTTGATATTGATAAAGTGAAAAAAAAAAAGTTCAAAACGTTTTCAAATCTGTTTATTTCATTTTGTTTTTCAGTAATATTCTATGGCTCATTGAGGACATGGGGGTAAAAATTGTCATGTAAAAATCTAAAGACAAAAGTAATAAAATATGTTCTGTGCATCACTGTGACACCTTGAACATACAAAGCTAAAGCTGAGTGAAACACTATATAAGCATAGAGGGCCTGGGTTATTATGAAACTGGAAAAGTAATGTTAATAGTATTTTATTCTATAGTGAAATTAACACCACTGTATTTCATTCAGGTCTATTTTACTTTTTTTTTTTTTATCTTCAAGCCCTGCTGTCACCTGGAGTACCAATGCAACAATCAAACCTGGCAATTTCTTTAATTGATATATTTAAGTATTTTAATTACTTATATCATGAGTATTTCTATTTTACCAGACAGTTGATCATTCACTTTAGTCTGTCTGGTCATTTCTTTGTGAAAATGTAATGTCCTGGTGTGACTACTTTTTAACAACTTCTGCATTTTTTGCTAAGATTTTTAACAGTGTTCTATAAAGTTATATGACACAGCCTTTTCTAAAATGAAAAAGTTGTAATTCAGTTAAATAATTGCTTTATTGTAAATATAAAGCACCATCACTGCGCAGTACCATAACATGATACTAGCTGTATTGGAATGCAGCTTGGTAGCACAGACTAAAACACAATTGTATTGAGTTCATGTAGGTTTATATTGCTGAAGGTGTCCAGATCGGAAGGGATTAATAATAATATCTGTATAATATATTTATTTTTATATAGCACATTTCACGGTGGCCCACCATCACAAAGCGCTTTACAGAGGTAGGCTGTGAACTGTGCAGTGCATGCAGTCACTTACAATAGGACATTGATGTAACATCTCATCTGCAGGATGGAGCACAAGGAAGTTAAAAGTGACTTGCTCAGGGTCACAGAGTAAGTCAGTCAGTGGTAGAGGTGGGATTTGAAACGGTGATCTTCTGGTTACAAGCCATGGACTTTAACCACTGGGCCACACTGCCTCTTAAGTCCAGTATTGGGGCCTAACAGCTACTTTACTATACTCTAGTAAGAATTATGCCATTCTAACAGGGCTCACCCCACACTCGGACAAGTCATCTAGGTGGAACTGAATGTAATAACCTTAAAACGCAAACCCTGAGTAATGGACTAACCATTTCTGGTTAATGAACACACAGAAACTCAATCAAACCTTTTCTCATGAATGAATATTTTCCCAAATCTATCTTTATTATTTACCATTCACGTCTCACTATTGTGTCTTGGGAGTGAGTCTGTTACAGTATCTAAACCCTCTGAAGGTACAGTATACAATCTCACCACTGATGTGCTGTTTATACCCCAGTTTAACACTGCTCTTACAAAACATAAATTTGTAAATCTTCAGTGTTAAAATATCAGTAAAACATTGAACAAATATCCCACCTTTGTTTGGGCATTATAAATACAGGAAGTTCATTCTGGTTTCTGCTTGGAAGAAACTTTAACTTTTGTAGGCCTTAAAGGAATGGTATAGTCACAAAACTTTAACAGAAGTTATTTAAATCAAAGTCTAATTTCAGGAATATGCACTCGGGGAAACCAACTGCTTGTTTAAACATTTCCATGTTTTGTGTTTGCCAGATGGAATTTAAGAAATGGTAGGCACTTGGATTATGTAGTGCGAAATGTCAGTGCCAGTTAAAGAAAGAGGAATATTGTTTATTGTACAACTCAAGGGAATTCCGATTTCAGTTAAAACATGATGTTTATTTATATTTCTAAGATGCTTTATACTGTTTAAAAACATTAATTGTACAAACCACTTTAAATAAAAGAGTGATACATTTACAATCAGAATTATTGTGGCTCCTTTTCCTTTCTTCTCTCTAGTGTTAGAGTGAGGTCTAGTTGTCTAAGCTGGCTCAAAAATCCTGAATTGGGAAAGATATCTCTGTGTTTGCAGACTGCCTTGATTGCATCCAGCAGAGTCACATTCTTGCAGATCATTAGGTAGGCTAACACCAGAGTTGCAGAGCGACTGACACCCATTGCACAGTTGACAAACACTTTCCCTGCAAGAAAAACAAAAAGTTATATCTAATATATAATCACATTAAAGGATACATATATTAGTATTGTGTTGCATTTTATTTCTTCAGTTCACTTTTGTCTTTATTTCACAACTCTTTGCAACAGCTCTTTTACTCTAGCATTTCCTCTGCGCACTTAGTGACCTGCAAAATAAGTTTTGAACAGGACCTAAAATCTGTGTGACTCAGAAAGGTTATCCTTTTCATCCAGCCCAAGCTGTTACTACAACCAGATACTGGCTCCAAATGTAGCAGCCTTGCAGATGCCTATCTGACGTGTTGCGTAAATACAGATTGTGTTGGACAAATTCCCACCAATCTCATTCATTTGGAACCTGAGCGTGCTCTCCTTGCTGCACTGACATCTGTAGCAGCTGATCTTATCGAGCATGTTAACCATAAACTTGTCAGTTGCAGGCCAACCGAGTCATACAGTTGTCAAGTGAGGGAAATAGCTCCATGTTTCCCATGCTGTTTTCTTGCCCCATCTAGCTAATAGCATTTGGGATGTATTTGGTTTCAATTTAGTCTGTGATTGTCTTGGTTGACATTTGAGTCTCCACCCAAACTCACATCGGCAATCCCAATGGGGTTTAAATCTGATGACAGTGCAGCCCTAGGCAGAACTTTAATTGGGATCATCAGTCGCTTATTTAAAAACAGAGATCTTTTCATTCAATTAGCAGATCTCATTAAAACAAGAGCAGAACAGTGGTTTTGAACAAATGATACACGATGGTCTGTAGTACTGCATTGTATTACCACTGTGATTGGTATGTCAAAATATGAAAATGTACCCACTGTATGTAACCGTAAAATTACAGCTGCCCTTCAGCTACTTTAGTCCCTTGGTATTGCCATTGTGGTGCCATTGAAGACCAAGGGCAGCGCATACACAATTACCTTGCAGTGAACCAAGTCCTGCACTTATAAACTTAGCAGTCGGATAAAAGAATGGGCTCAGGTCAAACTCCGGTTCATCATCTGCCTCTACGCCAAGGTAATGCATCTGCGTGTCACGGTAGTACTTGGCTCCAGTGTTAACCTGGCATATTCCTTGAGCAGCATTGACAATATGGGTGATGCCAAGATTAAGCAATGTGCGTTTGTCTCGTGCAGCGTACCTAAAAATAAAAATAGCATTCAAAGTTGTAATTAATTTGTATGTTAAGTTAATGATAATAAATGATAGCAAATAAACAAGTAAACACTTCATATTTTGCAAGTAATTGGGTGAATGAATATAAGAAGGAATAGACTTCAAATTATCTAAATAAATAAAGCCTAGCTGCAACTTTGTATAGAAACACAAAATGTCACAAATCTCAATAGGTTTATTACAAATACATTGAAGTGCATTCCTTCTTCATTCACCCAAACATTATATTGTGTTTATGACCTGCATTAATATTTTTTGTGGCCAGCGTCTTAAAAGAAAATCCCTGGTATAGGAGTCTTATGATGCAAAGCTAACAGAAAGCTGAAGTTTCAATGCTAGAGCTACTAAACCATTTGACTTAAAAATCCAGCACTGTTTTAGTCCTGGGTCCTCTTTTTGGTTTACTTGGTAAAAATTGAATTTAATTGTTCAATACAGGAGTATTTAAGTAACTCAATAGTTTACAGTACATACGCATCTCCTATATATATATTTGGCCAGACTTCATTGACATGTCCAGTCGATTTTCTGTTCTCCATCAAGAGGCACTGGAGCTCAGAAATAGAAGGGGTTTCATACTTATCCTTGCTTGCTTGCTTGTCTTCATGGCCAGCCATTCTAAAACAGATATTTAAAAAGATTTGACATTTTATCTAATAAATCCTCCAAACACTCCAGTTCATCAGATTTTCCAATTCATCCACCTTCTTAAAGGCCATTAAGTAGAATCTTAAAAATCTACATAAGATTATTGGTTCTAAACAGGTGGTATATGCTAAAGAATACTGATAAGAAATACCATTAAGATAAAACATCAGTTGTTCATTAGACAGACTTTTTAAAATGATGTAACCTCAGAATTATCTTTATTAAACTATAAAACATTATACACCGATAAATGTTATTTATAAAAGTTACAAACTTTTAACAGCACTTTGTGGGCCTGTGCATTTTAATTAGCAATCATGAAATAAGGGCTCTGTCTGTCCTGGAATATCTGCTCCTGGCCCAAACACCACCACATGTTATTTTGTATTGGGATTGAGTCTGAATTTAGACCTCTGTTTGTACCACTGACCTCTTAAATGGCTTCCCCTTGCATTCCAAAACGGGATATACCACTGGCCAGGCCCTATGTTATGTGCAAAAATCTGAGATGATTGTATAAGAAAAGAATTTGAGAGGCGCATGATGATCCTTTGCAAAAGCGATGAGCAAAACCATGCCAATGGTTCTTTACACAGGGTGCTGTATATGGAATTCAGAATATATGGAACTGAAAGTACAGACTAATCAGTAAGGCACAGTATTTAAAAACACACACCAACTGTACTTCAACAGCTGTGCTGAACAACATTATTTGGATACACTCCATCTCATTCTTATAACATGAATCATTAACTACTGTCAAAACCTGAAGTTGTCTCCTGCTCACTGACTATAATCATGATTGCAAACTGTATGGAGGTATTGCAACGTCAACACTAGCGTGGGTAACCTAATGAGTGCTTGCACAGGTCCTCATGAGTTGAGCCAGCTGTTAAAATGGATCAGAGTAAATTAGTAGAGCTGCTGACTTTGTCTTGTACAACACAGATCAAAATTGTCCTCAGGCACGTTTTAATAGCTGCTAAACAGTATGTCGTAAATCGATGTTTATGTAAGACGTCATTCAATTGTTTTAGAAAAGCACATTTGTTCTGCTGTTTACTGGTTGGTAAGACCACTAATTCAGGTTTTACTGTATTTGTTTTTCAGTCTTTCATGTTTGGTTATAGTAAAATTGGCTTTTCTCCCTGCTTTTATTTATCTTAATTCCTTTACAGAACTGAACTGTTTTGTACAGCTTAAAAAGTATACAGAAATATATGGAACTCTGAGATTGTTTAGAAAGGATTTGCTTATCTTCCTGATGTTACAGAAAACTCCTTCAATATTATTTGCTTGCTGAGCAAAGCCCTTTATATCCTTGAAGCATCTCCCTCCCTCCCTCCCTCCCTCCCTCCCTCTGCTGCTGCCTGCTCATGGTTACACAAGGTCACAGCTATAGAGGGAATGTGATAGTTCTGCTTCACCGGAAACAGGGGTACAAGTTGAAGGCTATGAATCCTGAATGGGTTAATATTAGGGTGGCTGGAGAGACGACTGTTTGGAAATGGATCTCAAGACAGCTGAATGTTTAAAGAACATTCTTTTAGAATTAAGACTTCAAACTGCAGTTGTTCCTGGCAACAGATCAAACCAGAATGTCTCTTGTTAAGTAGTTTTGGAATTTAAGTCTATTTTGTTGCTTTGAATTAGTTTTGATTTAGTTCTATTTTTAGATTTAGTTCTAGATTATTTGAATACACCTCTAAATATTGCTCCACTGTAGATGATTGAATGAGTTAAAATCCATCCGGCTGAGAGCACCCCTCTGCTGCACTTCAAGCCAGAACATATAAAGAAGGACGGCAGACAATCATACTAATTCCCATTGATCAGTTAGGCTTTTAAGCTTTAATGAATCCTTTATAAAGTACCCACATAACTTAACCCCATAAATGTTTGAAATAAATGTAAATTTGAATATGTGTTTACTGGTGGTCGCAATAGAGACACTCCATATGAATTAGTGTAATACTATCAAATACGATATACAGGAAAAAAAATCATTTTTTAAATGAGTTGGGCTTTACAAGGCTCACCTTTTGCTTTTACAACCTTTCACTATGATATATTACACTTTGATGTGCTATTACAGTGGTAAACCATTGAAAGTTATTATACACAGAAATAACCAAATTAACTATCAATATTAATAAATGAACTAGTATTTAGCTCCAGCGCTATGTTCAAAAGTATTGAGTTTTAAAGAATTTTGAACTTTCTCAAAAATTGTGCAGTGAAAATATGTTGGTGATCCATGGAGCCTGTCAAACATACACCCATGTTACAAAAATCCATAAAAAGAAATATATTTTTTTTGGTAATGCTTTTTCTCAATTCTAATTACATTATGGGTTTCCTTTTGACTTTATCTTCTATCTATCTATAAATACATTGTTTTCCATTTAGATGTAGATTCTCATGTAAAACTTCTCATGATGTTTCTAAATATTGTGTTATAAATGACTTGTTAACAAAACAATTAACTTACTTTTAGGTTCTAATTCCTCCTTTTTTTCAGCGCTATTGGCTTCAGTTTGTTATATTCCAGGGTGTGTTGTGCAAACCTCAAGCTCTGCCCCTTGAAGCAGTTTCCTTTTTTAATTCAGTGATAATTATAAACCTTACAGCTACAAATGCAATTCCCAACTGCATCAGACAGCTGAGACCCAGATAGATAAGCAAGCTGTTTAGTGCCTTTTTTTCTACCAATGTTAGCAAAATAATATTTTCTTTACAACTGGGAGCCTTCCTGTATTGGAAAAGAGCAAACACCAGATGTGTTACCAATTAAACCATTCTGAGACAATTTTGAAGATAATTTAAACCCAAGGAATCCAAATTGTGTGAACTGCCAAAACACAGGAGTAAGATCCCAATGTCAAAGCAATGTGAAAGTTATTAGTGCATTATGAGCCCACAAGGGGAAACCCTGTTTAACAAGGCTGTTTTACTACGGGATAGTGACCCATAATCATCCTTGTATTCACAGTTATGAACACCAAATGTAAGACCGCAAACCAAACCACATATCAAGGATCGTCCAGCTAAACCCTTGTGCAAATTCAAATACATTAAGCCTAACCATTGGTGTATCAACATGTTGCACTGCCTTCAAGTCAGTCAGAAATGTTATCTTAAAACATAATAGCGCATCAACCTGCTAACTTACTGTAGCCACTTTTAATTTACCTAGTGTCTCTAGATCCTCCTGGGAATGACGTCTGACTATATATTTTTTTGGATATACCTGGCATAATACTTGCTTTATAATATAAACAATGTCAGAAGACTATTTAAACAATTAATGATTCCAGTGGCATACACATCACAGTTTAAATGACATACATTTTTTTTTAGCGAAGAAAAAAAAATCCCAAGATTCTCAGTAATAAATTAAAATAAAAACTGAAAGGGTCACTAAACTAAACCCAAACTGATGTAAAGTAACTCACAAATCTGGACAAGCACAGTAGTGCTCAGGTTACCCTAAACCAGTTCAGTATAGTATCCCACTGTTGAGTAACAGAGACGAAACAATTACAGAAAGAGAAAAAGAATCCTGGTGATTTTAAAAGGTCTGTCAAAAATGGAAGACTTGTAGATGAGTGATACACTGAAGTATTCAGCTGCACCACACAAGACGTTTGTTTCAAAGTGGAATAGAGTGATATCGACAGTGTACAGCAGCTGCAGTGCAGGGTTGCATTTAGTTTATTCTGTGCAGCACCTTCTGTACGAGGTGATTAGCAGGTAATCAATAGCACTCTGACAGCTGCCATGTATGTTTATCTATCATGCAATTACATCTGTAATGTATCTGACTTCAGGGTACAGACACCACTACAAGTGTAATACAATATAACTTGATAGAAATGCAATGGAAAGTGTGAATAACAGCAATGTGAATAAAACCTTTAGTACAGTTTGGGCCTTACTCATACAGAAACTGACACTAGTGACCTGATCCAGATTTGAACCCAAGTCTCCAGATGCTGGTGAATTAGGGCTTTATTCCACCTATCTCCCTCATTATCACTTTTAATACTCCGGCACTGTTCTTCTAGGATTATTTACTGTTTCATTCACAATCGCTACAGTCATTTCAGGTTATGGGGAAAGGCCCTTTGTGACAACACTAATAATTAAACACAGTCTTACTGATGTGAACAGTGTTGCATATGGATGATTTTAAGTATCACTGCAAACGTTGAACATGTACAGTACTGCGTAGATCAGCACCGGAAACGAAAAAACAAAACAGTTACTGTAAAAGTATATATTAAAGTTATAAAGAAAAAAAAACAGAAAAAAGTAAAATCATTTACAGTTGCCTCTATTTTTTCCCCCACACATTTTTGTTTGATTTTTTTTTTTTTTTGTGAGGTACAGATTCCAATAAGAAAAAGTCACTTATCCGAACAGGTCCTGGTCTCAACTAGTTTTGATAAATGAATATCATGTATTTACAGACTGAAATGTATTCTATTGGAACAAATAAATGCATATATATATATATATATATATATATATATATATATATATATATATATATATATATATATATAAAATAAACATATTGCTTTAGTGTAATAAATGGCTGTTTCACAAATGAACTGTTATCATTCATCATACAACAATTCTTTTCAACAGTCTGTTTCCACCTGCGGGAATTGAATTGACAGGGCATGTGTATGCAGACAGACTTCATATTTGTTGATTAGGAAAGCAACATGAAAAAGTCAGAATGAGTTTGCTTGTTATGATGACAACAGAGTAGGTTAAGTCTGAACAAAATTAAGTTTTTAAGACAAAAATGCGGGGGTCCTTTAATATATATTGCACAGTGGTTAAGACACTTGCTTGGGGAGTGTCTGGTTGTTGTCGGTTTATGCCCAGCCTCTGTCTGTTACACACAGCTCTGAGGACTAAGATGAAAACAATATGACTGATGAATGAACTTACAGGAGGCATTAAATAACTGGTAGATTTACAAGAAGATTTAGTACTGATTACTTTACTACTATGTCACTTTATCTTATTTAGTACTTTATATTAAAAGTTGCCATCCTAATCCATACCACACACGACCCTCTATGGAGCCACAAAATACCTCTTTCACAGGGAGGGGCTAATTCACCAAAATTCCCCCCACAAAACAACTGACCTCCCTGGCATTAGTTGATGTATTACCACCAATGCACAATAAGTAAAAATAAGAAACAAATAAATATATCCTTATGCTTATATATCCTCTTTCTCAATTGCCAGGATTTATTTGAAATCAAATAGATCGACCAGCATCAGCACCTGCAGAATGTGTAAACTGTAAACAAGCAGTTAACACTCAAAGCAATTGAATTATAAAATCTGATTTATCCAGGAGAGTTACGAGAGTGTCTGCAGGGACAACTGTTTGACATGAGACCTGTCTGCAGCTAAGTGCACTTTTCTAAATTTGGTAAGGCTTACAGAGCACACCACATCATTTCTGTCTCAGCAGTTCTTTAAAAGACCTCAGCACTGGTATGTATACTGGCAGACATCAATGATGGCAACTCTATTGTCTCAGAGACAACCTCCACAGTCCCTTTTTCTTCAGAATTTCAAGCATGTCAGCAATATGTACTTAAATTCATTGCTTTACATGTTGACGGTCTGTCATCTTGCTAGCCTGGGGCTCTTCTCAATGATGATGAGAATTGATCAGTTTCCTCCCAGAGGATGGAACACATGGACCCTGCTGTGAGGGGGCTGCTGACATCTATTCAAGTTCTTCCTATCAAAGCTGTGTTGCTTGAGTACATATTGATAATGCTCAAAAGCAGATCAACATAATTACCTACATTCACATTATGTGGAAAAACCTGCATCAAGCTTGTTCAATATCAAGTGGATCTGAAAAAAGAAACTTCAATTTCCACAACGAAATGGGTCAGGGCTTGCAAATGTAGTTCACGTTGAAGGTAATTCTGTTATCCTCAAAAAGTCTATACCAAGTTGGGATGGGTTCTCAGTAAATAGCAACACCACAATTGCTGGAGAGATGCATCCCAGGGCCTTGTTAATTTAATGTCTTCTATAGGTGTGCCTCTTTCAGTGTGCAAGAAGGCTCCTGAGAAGACCATAGAGTAAGAGACAGTGTCAACTGTCCTCAATAACAATCACCCCTCTTTCAACTCCTGCTATTTCAACAACAAATGGTAGCAGAGCTGTTCTTGGAAGCAACTGTAATCAAATTTGTTTTTAAAGAATCCTTTGCAATAAATGGCTCTAATATGACATGTTTTATGACCTTTGCAGTCATTTTAACAGAAGTCTTTATAGTAGTAAGCACAAGCACCACCTTATGCACAGCAGTGTATTGCTAGCAAAAGAAAAAGATACTTGATCCAAAGTAGCAGAACACTAGATGGCATCTTTTCTTACTTCTATTAATAAAGACATGGTATATACTTAAGACAGGCAACTGTAGAACAGATGAACAGCTCCTTTACTCAAGTGAAAGCTATATTACACAAACTTAACAAAACACACAGTATTGGAGTACTTGCAATAAAAAACACACAGAATGACTGCAAACCTCATAAAAAAGTGACAGGGACTTTAAAAAAAGATGAATGCAATTGGAAACTACTTACTCATTAAAAATATACTTAATCTCAAAGTCTGTTAAAGAAAAAAGCAAAAAATCCAATAAGAAACAAGTGGTGGAGTCAGTATCACCTGTAGTAAAATATTAAACATCTTAATTAACAATACATCACACAACTGATTAAATATTGGGATTTTCAGGACTGGCAAGCATAAGGGGATCAACATATAAAAACATGACCTCAGCAATCGCAGTGGTTACAGAATGCAATTATCTGTATGCAGAGAAACTAACATAATTATATTTGCCTTGGCTTCTTGGTCTAGGATATACTTACTGGGGTGGAAAAATCAAGTTCAACACTTTGTAATCTCTGTAATCATGTTGATTACATCAAGTAAAAAAGGCCACGTTCAGCTATCTGCCTGATGCTGTTTTCTATTTTAAAATCAAACTTGAAGCCAGCTTGTTCTGGCAACGCATGCTTGAGTCCTACAGGTTCTATTGAGCAAGCAAGGATTGCTGCCACATGCAATTTTACATTCATTGTACATAATTAAAGAGCAAAATAAACTGGTTCTGCCAACAATATAACCAGTTAATAAAATGAGCTTTTTTCTGTCTTGTAGTGTTTATTATTTGAAGATATAAATGCATGGAACATTCACACTTGGCCACTTGTCACATCAAACCCTCAATCTTAAATTCTGAGGTAAATGTAAGAAACTATTTCACAAACAAAATGTTAGTCATTGGCATTAGCCAGATTGTTTCGCCAAACTATTGTTTTACAGCAATTGACAAATTAGATATCATTCAAGAGATGGGGGAATTATATAATTATAGAAACATATATATTAATATCCTGGTTTAAAAGACCCAAAACATGAATATATAAAATATTTTAAAGGAATATCAACCAATGTTTTAAAAATCATGTTCTTACCTCTTGGTAACTTTATTAACATTCTCACTGGCCCTCTTTTTATTGCGCTGAGAATCTTTTAATTGGTTTGTTTTTCACATTGTTTTCAGTATGGGTAGTTACTATATGGTCTACCACTGCCATCTAGTGTGAAGAGTACAGGTTGGCAGCCCTGATAAAAAGAGAAAGTCTGTTTTGCTAAGTATAAACAAGATGCTTCAATTTAATATTTCCACAAAAATGAATATCAAAACATTTTATTTTTTAATAAGAAAGACATTTTGGAACTGAACCATTTAAACCTTGCTAATATGAAGACTACGTGAATCCAAATCTACAACGTCCACTTAGATAAGCTGTCATGGCCATGCAACTATAACTACCACATGGGATTTCTATGAAGTGTTGTTCATTGTGCAAATGCACTCTTCATATCTGGAAAATAGATGTGTTCCCATATTCCAGGTTGGCTCCAGTGATAAGCAGGTTCATAACATACAACATTTCAAAAGAAACATTTGGTAAAATAGTGGATAATGTGTTTTAAATACCATTCTCAAACAATCAAATAAAAAAAAAGTTTGTAGAATGAAGTGCATTTTGCAAGTTGCTTTCACCCAAAAACATTAAATCATAGAATGGAGCTATTATATACTGTACATACAAGTTCCATATGTTAAAAGCTACAGTATAACTATTAATATATACAATGGTTTCAAAACAATGTAATTTGAAATTATCAGACATTTGATTGTATGTTGTAATGTAACCTGTACTATTCAGTTAAAATGTCATAACTGGCTAATACAATGTGAACAGAAACAGAATTTTCTTCTTGTTTAAAAATGGAAAGCTGCTGTCACCCAGCACCACTGCAACACATACTTGAACCCTGTAGCACGGTGTCCAGTCTTGCAAGTTACATATGAGTTACATAGTGTACTGCTGGATGGATATCCTTTACCAGTTCATCTTTAGTTCTATACTTTGCCATTCTTGGCCTGCTATTGCATAACTTGCTTCAGGGTAATACTCTGGTATTATAATATAATGGTATCTAACTTGTATGTTATTATTTTAAACATGAAACACAGATTTGTATTTAGTTACATGAATATTTTACTTTTTTCCCAGAAACTGTCCAGTAGTGGGTTAATTGTGACTCAGTGCACATTAGTGTATAGCAAAGCCATAAGTAAATATGAGCCTGCGCTATAAATAATACTCAGTCCCATCCTTTATAATGACTGAAACAGGTTGTTAGTATAGTATGCATGTCTTGGAGGAAATGATATATATGACAGGGAAAAAATACAGTAACACTCAGATCTAGTGGAATATTCCACAGATATTTATTAAAAGGAACTGCTTTTCCTTCTTTTCCACATGTTGTCACTAAAGAAGCTGACACATTCTTAATTTGCTTTGTAACTGGATATCCAGATCTAGTAACTGCTTTAGAAAACTCCTGTTTGGATAAATTGCTCTGGTTTGAATAACTTTGCGGATGACGTCCTCTAGTGAGAGATGATGATATAGCATGAGGTAGGCCAATACCAAGGAGGCAGATCTGCTCATTCCCAGAATGCAGTGCACTAAGACCTTTCCTGAAACAAGTAACAAATGGGTACATAAAAAATGCAGATATGATTGGTGATAATTCATTAAAGACACTGACAAAGACTGATATTAAAGTATCTTATTTGACTTGAAATAATAAGAAATCCACACAGAAAAAAACAGTCTTTTAATAAACATATAGGCTCGTACCATCTTTTTTTTTCAGTCCTTTGTGTATAAATTGAGCTGCACTCTTGAAGTAGATACTCAGATCAAATTCAGGGGAATCCTCTGCAGCTATGCCATAATACTTTATCTTCTTGCCATAGAAGCTTTGGTGGCCAAAGCTTCCCTGTTTGGAATGTGCAGCATTTAATACATGTGTGATACCCATGCTCTGTAATGCACCCCTGTCCTGGGCTATTGCTCTGTATCAAGACAAGAAATATTGGTTAATGGTATGATCCCACACTTCTTTTTAAAACTAATATGGTTAAAACTGGATTTGTTGTTTTACACTATAAATCATATCACTTACCCTTAGCTTAAGAGCTCTATTAGGTTACATAGTTACACAATGAACAAATTTGATGTTAGCATTAGCTGAATCCAGGACTAAATTACTTGTAATACCTTAAGGCTTTATGAGTCAGTGTAAAGATCTCACCGTAGAAAAATTAGAAAGTAAGGCAGAAGTCATGGTGTAAGTATAAAGCAAACAGCATACTAAAAATATATAAACAAACCAAATATTATTTCCAAATCCTGGCTTTCATCCTCCATTAATAAACACATTTCAGCTTCCTCCTAAAAAACTTTGAATATGAAAAGTAGCTGGTTCCCCAGACCGCCACACCACCTCCTGTAATTATAACAAAGTACTCACACATTTCCAATATAAAGGTTAGGCCACACTTCGTCTACTTGGGTCAACTCCACTTTGCAACTGTCCAAAATTTTCTCCAGTTCCTTGACAGAGAGATGCAGATTCTTAGATTCATGTAATGATTTCATTGCATCTAAATTACAAATCAGTAGGTGAAGGTGCCAGTTTATCCTGCCTGCTGCCACTTCTCTAATGTTTCCAACAGCCCGAGATACATTTGAACAGGTGTTTCTTTAGATGCACACGCTTGCTGTTACCCAATTTAGCACGCTCTACGTAGTTTGCTCTTTCCTTTTATAAAGATTGAGGAAGGAAAATATTTTGGAGTCCGGTAGCTACTGGATAAACAATATAACACAGTCTTTTTTTATCTTTGTTTTTCTGTTTTGATACAATGGTCACTTAAACCCTGCTGTTGGAATTGGAATGTTTCAGCCAATCACATTTTTTTGTTTTTTACAGCAAGTGTTTCTTTACAGCAACTTTAAATGTGCCACCACCTTCCCTTCCCCCAAATATATGTAAAAATAGCATTATGTACTGTATGCAGTTTCATGTAGAAATGTACTCATGCAAGAATTTAAAATGGAGGATGATATGCTTTATATATTACATACTAAGGCACCACAGTCCAAGTTCATATACTGTATGTTTCTGGGGACGTAATCCCTGAAAAAAACAACATGTAAACTCTTTAGATTATTGGAAGTCTTTCCCTACAAGCTGCTTTAACAACCCCCCCCCCCTCCCCTTACAGGTTGAAAAACCATTAGTCATGATGATCATATAATCTTTTCATAGGTGCTTATAAATGATCTTTGCAGGTTGCTGTGTAACCTCATTAAAGATCACTGATTGGAGTTTCTATACAGTCTTTTCTATAAGTCTAAAATCCTATTTCAAACCAAGAATCCCTGTTTGCCAGGAAGGTTTATTATTTAATGCAATTATAATGATTTGAAAAACAGAAATAATTTAAGATGTAGTCCTGCAGAGATTCGTTCTTACTGTGCCCAATTGATTTTAAATTTCTTGAAAACTGAGGAAAACCATTTCCTGTTGATAATGTGTGCTTTGATGACACCGTGTAACAAGTTTTTTTTTGTTCCTGGGTAGTAAGTGTTATTTCCTAATTGCTTATGCCTCAAAAGTATAGAAAATGGCTATTATTCCCCACAGATTTTGCTTTTGTGACCAGGACAGTGATATTTTGAAATATCACTATTTCCAGTGAGAAAACGAGAGCTTTTGTGTCTTTTTGTTCACATAAAGTCAGAAAAAAACAACATATGAATCCAAATTAACATGTATTTATACTAAAGTAATACAAAAATGACTACAAAAGATTTAGAAGTGAGTAATTTTTCGAGATTTACAATTATACTGTAAATTTACAGTATAATCGTAAATCTCAAAACTACTGCTGCGTGTTGTTGCCATTTTAAATGACTTTTAAAGGCATAAACATGACATTAATGTGTGTCCTTAGGTTTTTGTGATGTGTAAACTGGGTGTGATTTGTTTTGGTGACACAAGACATTTCAAAAGTTTGGAACCATAGGCTGCAAGATTGCCAGTCTGCTAATGTTTGTTAAAATTATTTTGATTCTATATTGTTTTGTTTTTTTTCACTTGATGTAACTTAAGTTTTAATGTAAATGTTCATACTTTTTTTTTTTTTTTTTTAAGAACTAGCGATATTTTGAAGCTGACACCCTGGGATCCTTCAAGAAGCTGCTTGATGAGATTCTGGGATCAATAAGCTACTAACAACCAAACGAGCAAGATGGACCGAATGGCTTCCTCTCGTTTGTAAACTTTTTTATGTTCTTATGTTCTTATGATATTACCTTCTACTAAAGATATTCTGTTTATTTGTTTGTATTTGGAATATGCAACTATTTAAAAAATAATGCTATATAATAACTATTGTTGCTGCAGATGCCTGGTACAAAACCTCTTCTTGTTTGTCTGCTGTACCACACAGGAAGTGAAATAGCAGGAGGAGACAGCTGGAATTTATCCTTTTGTATTGCAAATTAAAGTACTGTATTACAAAAATAAGAATATAACCAAAAAAAAAATCTTCAACACAAAAATATGGTTGCAGTGATAATGCAGCCGATGCTAATAAGTGAAAAGAAAATGGATGGATTACTTTATAAGAATATTTATTTTAAAACCCATCAAAATCCACCTTTATAATTTGGGCTGATATGAAACCTATCAGTACTTTTCAAATGTGCTGGAAATGTTAGCAAACTTAGAAAAAAAAAAAAAGTTGTAATTAATGTTGAATTATTTTAGGGGAAATGACTTAAACATATTTAGAAGTTTTAGTCACTATCAATGAACTGTAATAGAACCCATTCCCTCTGCTGCCCATAGATGTCAGTAGTTTTAATCGCCTCTTTTCGTATCGTCCAGAGTCACCCTCCGTTGTAACTAGCCGATCTTTCCTGTCAAACTTCCTTACTACGTAATTCCTGTTTACAGTGACGACTGCTTGGATGTCAGACATGAAATCAGAGAGCAAGGATTTGGACTTGCTCTCCCATTATCATTCACAGTGTACCGCGGTTGTTATTAGAACAAGCGTATAAGAAGATTGGTTAAAGTCGAGAAACTGGACACATTGAATGGGTGAACGGTTTCGCGTGAGTAGCCTTATACTCTCCGTGTTTTTATATTAAACAGAGTAAGTGGAGTTTATCATGTTCACTCTCCCCACACATTTTTTATGATATGGAAAATATTTTAAATATATATTTTATATATGTGTGTGTGTGTCTAATACAAGTTTAAATGGCTCTTTGTGGCAGCGTTTTTACTGTCGTCTGAACATAATACTATAGTAACTGACCGTACCAGGCAGAAAACTGTACCGGCTTTGTTTGTATGTGCTGTCAGATTTGTTTGGGTGTTGTCAACAAAATAACTAGTAATTTTGCTTACTGTAAGCTCTAGCTTAGGTACAAGGCAATACACAGGGTTATGTTTAAATCAGGAAAACCAGCCATTTAAATCCCAGTGGTTAAAGTATTTTTTAAATTATTTTGTTTTGTTTCACGTACACATTCTGAGTGATACATATTGAACAATGGACTTCTATTGCATGTATTTCCATTGCCAAATATCTTGGTCGTTTTTCAACATCTAGACTATACGTCATCAAAGCTGTAGTCGCTGGTCTGGTCAATGTGCAGTTCAGCTTTGTTACTATATTGTGTTGCACACCGACGAAGCAGCAACACAATATAGCAACAAAGCTGTAGTCGCTGGTCTGGTCAATGTGCAGTTCAGCTTTGTTACTATATTGTGTTGCACACCGACGAAGCAGCAACACAATATAGCAACAAAGCTGTAGTCGCTGGTGTGGTCAATGTGCAGTTCAGCTTTGTTACTATATTGTGTTGCTGCTTCTTCGGTGTGAAACAGTAGGGAACGGTGCACTTGTGGGCTGAAATACCTTATACCTTTTTTTTTTTTACAATTGGACATTAACTACTGTACTCAAACAACACACTATTTGAATTGCTTTGCTCATCTTTCATCTGCAGCTTAGCTGATGCCTTTTGTTTTCACATGTTCAGTTTGTACCAGAGTTAAAATTCTATTCCGAAGCAACTAAGTCATTTAATTTTTGGCTTGTAACTAAATGCTAAGACATTAAAAAATTTGTGTGACATATCTTAAATACGTCATACAAGTAGTGTATCATGATACATATCGTATCCAGACATACATATCATGATACGTATCATATCATGACACTAGTGTGTCGTCACACCCCCCTCCTTCCCTACCCCCGGGTAGCTTACAGGCAGGCCTGCAGGCACCCGGCCAGTCTACATGGGTCGCTGGTACGTGGTGAGCCAAGGGTACCCTGGCCGACCTAGGCCCGCCCCACCCAGGCAGCGCTCGGTCAATTGTGCACCACAACCCTAGGATCTCCCGTCTACGGTCTTACGTAGGACTTTTTTAAAAACAGTTTTTTAAATAATAATCATTTAAAAAAAAAAGTGTACATCCTGTCTCTAATGTAAACATGGTAAAGTGCTGCAGCCATACAAAGGCTGACCTTTTAAGGATAATTCCACACCCGAAAAATATGAACCCTGTGTATCATACAATATGCCCTCTTAGGCAATCTTTTGAATATGTTTGTGTTTACAGCCTATTCTTAATTGATAAAGGGCTGCTAAATCAATCCTGAAAAGCAATATCAGCTTCTCAGAGATAAAATTTGAACTTGCATTGCCATTCAGTGGTCTCCTTAAATACTAGACTTTGTACTAGATTTTAATACTGCAGCCATGAATGAAAGAAGAGACTGTTATGATGTAAATTACAGCCTAACAGTTAGTTATGCTAGTTAGTTAGTTATCTGTTTCGTGATACTAAACATATTCTACCCATGCTCAAAACTGTATTGGTAATCCATCTGTACCATACATCTGTCTAGCCTTTATCTGGCAGGAAGTTGTGAAACAAGTTTACTAAGTATTGCACGCATTGTGATTTACAGTAAATTAAATAGCTAGATTTGTTAAGCAATTTGCCAGTAAAACTGGCGAGTTTACTATCAGTTCATAAGCCACCCCACTCCCAATTTACAGTTACATGCCATATTAAAGTCAACTTCAGACCTCATTAGGTAGGGATTTATGTTACTATTTTATCAACCTGTTTACTCTATATGAATCCTCATTATTGCTTTAATATGTAAATGTATTCCCCTAAGAAACTCCACTGTAAACAATACATGTTTCAGGGCTAAAATTAGACTTCTGAGCTTAATTGTACAAAACATTCAATAAAAATGCAGAGCCTTGTTGGGACAGTACTGAACCCTAAGACTTTACTAATTTGTAGTGTATGTTTCTTTTTACAGAAAGAATGTAAAACAATGGTGGTGAGCCAGCCCAGCATCCGCCACTGGACCACCAAGCACGTGGCAAAGTGGCTGAAGGAAGAAGGATTCAGTGACTATGTGGACCTTCTGTGCAACAGGCACCGGCTGGACGGGACGTCCATCCTGACTTTGACAGAGTATGACCTTCGTTCCCCTCCCTTGGAGTTGAAAGTACTGGGAGACATCAAGAGGCTTATGGTATCCATTCGCAAACTTCAGAAACAGAACAGCGATGTTTTAGAAGAGCTGGGCTACACTTGCGAAGGGTGGCTGTCTGGCTCAGGGGGACACAGCCCGAACTCTATACAGGGCTGTGTAGGTAGCGACTGGCTGTATAACGGGGACCCAGCCAGAGACCCGGATGAATCAGTTGCCAGCCTAAGCACCGACCAGTATTCTAATGGGAAATATAAACAGCATACGCGGAGACTGGACCCAGAGTATTGGAAGACCATTTTAAGTTCTGTTTATGTTGTCTTTGTGTTTGGGTTTACATCCTTTGTCATGGTTATAGTCCATGAGCGGGTGCCTGACATGCAAACCTACCCCCCTTTGCCAGACATATTCTTAGACAGGTACGTACTGGCTGTTACCATTCATTTATTACCAATAATCACTTGTTTTGAGAATCTGAGTTGAGTTTTAACACAGTCCATGCATTAATGGTAGTGATTTAAACATGACCACATGTGGAGTGCAGATGTTTAATGAATTGTAAATATTTATACACTTTACAGAACTAATGTAGAAAGAACACAGTTTTGAGAATTTTGGCAGGGTGGTTTAATCACCGTTGTAACTGAGCCTGAACACTCACCCAGGCTGCACGAATAATCTCAGAAGGATTCATAGCCCCTATCGGACTCAAATTCATATGATAAAACCGACATGACATTGATTTATCATAACTGGCACTGTTCCGAAGCCTGGATGGAATGAGCAAGGGCACTAAATGTACCCCTCTCAGTTGACTGCAAGGCATTTTCTGGAAATCAGTCATAATACATTTGTTGTCCTCTTGCTTGAGGTTGTGTAAAGCTGCAGCAGGCAAACCCAAATTATTTTTAAGACAGTACGTTTTCATACACACGGTTTTTGTTGCAGTCATTCTTTTTGTTTAGTAATTAGCATTCTGGATGGGTATAATGTGCTCATAGAATGAGCTTGTGAGGGTTACTGGAGGCTGAATTCTTTATTCTTGGTTTTAGTCTACTGTATATGCATTTGTTTACTGCTTTGCCATGATGTTTCAACACAGTAAAATAGTAACTAATAAAAATATCTGCATCAACTTGCAAATCTAAGTCAAGTGAGGCCTGGTGGTGGTTGTCAGTAGGCCAGTGGATTAGTTCATATCCCCTGCAAAGCATGTTTAATAGGAAAAATGCAAATACAGTGCGAGTTCTCCAATGTCCTTGGTTTACAGTAAGAGTACTTATTCACTGTGTACTGAATTTGACCGTCATTTCTTGTATTGTCCTTGATGCTGTTGGATGGATGGATTTATTATTATTATTATTATTATTATTATTATTATTATTATTATTATTATTATTTTAAATATCACACAGCATTGTAATGAAAGCACAATTCTCATCTGCACCAAATCAGCTTTCACTTTCCACTCTTCAGCCCCCATTCAATATACTGTGCCAAATATTCTGCAAGACACAGGATCCTGAGGTCTGAAGAACATGTCATTTATATTGTACAAATATTTAATAGGAGAAAAGTAAATGTCGGCAGATCAATCAAAACCATTTGTTTCCTCTCAAATGTTCTCTTACTTTAGTGACCAGCCGTTTTCCATTACTGAAAGCTGTTTTTGCAGTGGTATGTGAATGCAATTAAACAAAACAAAACCAGAGCCTCGTGAGATTATTTTACAAGAGATCAACGACCGTGTACAAAGGGTCACACTGTAGAAATACCAACAGCTACAGGTCTGGCATGTGTTTTCTGCTCTCCCCAAAGCCTTGAAAATGGCTTACTGTGGAATATCTGAGATCATTTAAAGTGACTCGCTGTAGCCACTATAAATTAACATCTCTTGAGCAGTGCATATTGTGGTTCCCTAACAGCGTAAAGCTTCTATCTATCCCTGTTTTCAAATTTTACAGAAAAGTAGGTCACATTAGCTATATCACATGTAAAAAAGCAATCTGCTCGTGTACTGAGAGAAGGATAAAAATCTGGCAATTTATTGGTTTAAAAAAAAAAAAAAAATCATATATATATATATATAGGTTTAATAACAACACATACATTACACCACCAGTTTGGACTGCCGGCAATCTACGTAGAATTCTTAGGCTGGGATATAATAATAAATATTAAGTTTAACATATACTGTAGAATACATTCTGACTGTGGGTATTATCATGATAATTGCGGTAGAGCACGATATTTTACAAAGAACTACAAAAAAAAAAAAAAAAAAAAATAATTCTTACAGATTTAAAATATTAACTATAAAGCTGGAACGTGTTTTACAACATTATAAACCAAACAAAAAAATATGGTGCTTAATTATAATACAACAGATATTTACAAAACATTTTTAAATCTAGAACTCTCAGAACAGTTTTTAAATATCTACGAAGCACAGGTATCAATTACTGTAAACTAAGGTGCCATTTTAATCAAGATCGGCCCTTATTTTATTTTATTAAAAGGGTGTTTTATTTATTTTTATCTGATTCGTTTGGGTGTTTCTCATAATTGTTAGTCTGATTTTAAGGATGTTAAAAATGTCTTTTTCCCAATAGCTACACTATTACTGGATTAAACACATTTTTAAATGGAGCTGGTCAGTTCAGCCTGCGCTAAGCTTTACTCCAGTACCAGTAACTAAGCATATGAAAATGAATAAATAGAAAAAACATGAATACAGACTACCCGTGGTAGCTTTTTAAAATGCAGACTGTTTATGACTTTACTGCTGACCTGTACATCAACAAAATGTTAAACTTTAATTAAATTCATTTTTGAAAATGCTAATATTTAGCTGAAAATAAATAACTAGAAAACAGCCACAAGGATATATCGAGTGTGATGTGCGCTGAGCGTTTGGGAGCAGCCTTTAAATATATTGACGTTCCTGTTCGAGTACACAGCACACTCGCTATATCCTTGTCTGTTTTAAATAGTGTTAAAATGTCTGTCCACCTTAAGCTATGTAACTTAAAAATATATAGTTGTGTTTTTTAATCATAAAACAGGAATACTTAAAACGCATTAGGATTGTTATTATACACGCAATTGGTTTCACTCGACTTTTTTAATAAACACTGTGTTCTTTACGAAAGTTGCTTCTTTATAAAGTGCTTGGAGGCGGTCTAGTAAATGAAACAACAGCTTGACATAATTTACAAATTGGCCCTCTCTCTTCAATAACCTGACCATTGTTGGTTTTTTTTTTTTTTAAACCAGAATGATCCCAGATAACTGATTGTATCCAGTTAATTTTGTGGCTAAAACCCAGTGAAAGGTTCATTATCGCCATCTACTGGATGTGCCTATTATAGTTTTTGTCCAGTTGATGCGTCTTTCTCAGCTCATAAATTTCTAAATCATAAATATAAATAAGTAAATGACCGCGATAATTAAAACTATTGCCGCTAGAATAATCGTTAGAATTTATATCGCGATTATCTTTTTATCATCATATCACAAAACCCCTAAATGGCAGTACTCAAAGAAACCGGATACGTAAAGGTCAAGTTACAAGTTTAGAAATATTGCAGCACTAAATGCATTTCTGTTCTCTTTACAGTGTTCCAAGGATACCATGGGCCTTTGCTATGGCTGAAGCCTGTGGTGTGATCCTGTGCAACATTTGGTTGTTGGTGTTGCTTCTTCACAAGCACAGGTGCAGAACTAGCTTGTTTAGGATAGACTTTGGAGTGGCCATCAATCATCAATGCAAATTTTGACAAATTTGTGTTAAAAGAATGCAGATTTATTTTTCTTACTTCAACATGACATTCAATTATTGATTGTATTTTAAACACAATAGTTTGTTAAAAATCTTCCCATCAGTCTCTGAAGATTAGCAATTTTTAAAAGCTGCATTCTTAGAAATGTCCACAATGTTACACTACTGCTGTACACTGTACAACCATGCCTCTTCATTTAGCTTCTGTCAGGCCAGGCAGTAAAGTGATCTCCTGGATAACCCTCAGATAGCCTGTACTTCTCTTGCTTGATCATTTCAATATTGCTTTCACTTGCAGATCTATTCTTCTACGCCGATTGTGCAGTCTGATGGGCACAGTCTTCATGCTGCGTTGCATTACAATGTTTGTGACTTCCCTCTCGGTGCCTGGCCAACATTTGCAGTGTTCTGGAAAGGTATGTTTGAGTGCCTGTCATATTTAACTTCTCGGTGGGGGGAAAAAATGGAATTTAGAAGTATTGTTATTATAATTGTTTTTACTTTCTGCTCTGTGTTTCATCCACAAACAGACTTGGAGGCCACAGAAGCTGAAGCCTAGGGCTATGATTGCATCATCATTTTCTTTTTCGGTATACATTGTTTACTCGTCCCACAACACTGTGTAAACCACTCAAACGTATTAGAGGAACGTGTTGGTTGAGCTGCCTAGGGATCTTCATTGAAACCTATTTTGCCTGTCAGTGTGGTTTACTTTCAAATCAAATACATTCTCTAAAAGGTGATTTTATGGGATCCTGTTCACAAATATATACCGAAAAAATTAAGCCCTAATTATAATCCATTCCTTGAAGTGTTGATACGTGTTTAACACATTTTGTGTCTACTTTTAATAAATATTATAAGGTAAAACTATTACTGACAAAGTAGTTCTTTTTATCCGTCTAAAGTTAGTTCCAGTATTTTGTCATTTAGTTATGAAAGCTTACAAATATAGTTTTGTGTTTGTACGGCTACATGCATAGATGATTTTATGGTAACTAGATGACACAACAGCAAATAAGTGTTGCCTATAAAATGAAATTGATTGGAAGGGCATATGAAGTCACAGTGCACTGCACTATAAATATCCTGAATAAACAGGATATCAAATCTGCATGTCTGGTAAATTTGAAATCCTGTGTTAAGAGCAGTCGTCTGGCTGACAGGATTGACTCTTTTAGGTTGTGTTGGTGTAATTGATTTACATTTGCTGCAGCTAATTGATATGTGTCATCTGGATCTCCAGTGGGAATAGTATTAGCTACACAATTCTGGCCTACTCCTATTAATTATTCATAAGCACATCAAAACAATGATATGGCAGCATTATTGTTGGGATGCATATTAATACACATTCCTTTATTCTGTAATATTTCAGCTAAACAGCGACATGTGGGCAAAACTGAAGCGTGCGGTGGCCATTTGGAGCGGTTTTGGAATGACGTTGACGGGAGTCCATACCTGTGGAGATTACATGTTTAGTGGTCACACAGTAGTCCTGACTATGCTGAACTTCTTTGTAACAGAGTGTAAGTATAGCTGCAACTAGTTTAAACTGTTAAAAAGTAGACATTGAGAATATATTGATGTGTCTGGCAGAAGTTTACTTTAAGCTTGCACGTCTACTGATACGATACCGTACAATGATATTATTTTGAAAAAATATTTTTGCAAACTTTTAATGTTTTTATTTTTGTTAAGATGATGTCACATGAATATTGTTTCATGCTGAATTTGAGGACTTAAAACGTCAACATAATTTGTCTTGACAAAGAAATTTGTCTGGGCTAATTGTCAACCATTTTCAGTTGTTAGGAAATAATTATATGGTTTGGCTTTTTATTGCTGGAGAGTTCATTGTTTTGTCACTAAGGTGATCTTGACACACATACAGCATGAGTAATGTTTGTTGTATATACATATTATGTCATATTCCCAGAAACCTAGAGAATCAGAAATTTCTAGGTTTCTTGTAAACAAAGCCATTCCCCCAAATTTCAAGAGAAAAAAAGATACACTAGTCTCTGTGTATAGAAACACCTCCTAAGAGAACACTTCAGCTTGGGGAACAATCTTGCGGTGAAACAGAATTTTCCCATTGTAAATGCCTTGCCTAAAAGAACAGGAACTTTCCTTAAAAGAACAACTTTTTGGCACAGATAGTGATTTGTTGCTAACTGATTCAAAACTGATGCAGTAGTGTTTTGTAACCTGATACCTGATCATCAAACTCAAATTCAAATGGTTTATTCAAACTTTTCAAAACTGACATGTCATCGCAAGAGTAATCTAGAGCTGCTGCTGCATTTTTTAATGTGTGTTTAATAACCATTGTGTTAAAATGAATTGTAGTATTCATAATACTGTTAAAGCTGCTGGTGCCTTTTTACCGTATGTAGGGGTGCTTTATTAATTTAGTTTGTTAGTTAGTTTATTGTTATAGTTTATTAACATACGCCTGCCTATTGCTTTTCTCTTATTCTGTTCATTTCTGTTCATATGTTGATGCACGTGCGTCATGACATAAGTAATAAATACACTTGTATTTATTAATTCATATCATGATTGGCCTTGGCATATTGTGCCCGGTAGTCAACTGTCTTAGCGAAAACTTTGAGGGTGTTCTCTTAAAAATTATTTACTTATTCATACTTATTCAGCTTACAGTGCTGAACTGCAATATGTACATATAAATAAAATTTTAAAAAATGGATAGACTGCTGTTACTATGCTGTCAGTGGACACTTTATGACATGAGTTTATCCAGATTGTACTGTATTAAGTTATTGCAGGACAACATGATTTGGAATTCCCAAGAGTAAATGGTAGAGGGATTCCACTCATCAATTCTGTCTTGAGAGAAAGCCCATTCCCACAAAAGTAATCTACATATTGCATGCCGTTAAAGTTTTCTGGACAACCTGAGAATGTAACAGTTAATACTGTCTGTATTTGTTGTCAGGTAATATTATATTAATATTATAATATTAATATTAATATTATTGTTGTTAGTAATATAAAATATGAAGTGAGTATGATTTTCTATTTTTTTTTTTTTTCTCTTAGATACTCCAAGAAGCTGGAACTTTATACACACCTTGTCTTGGGTTCTGAATCTGTTTGGCATTTTCTTTATACTAGCAGCCCATGAACACTACTCAATAGATGTCTTCATTGCTTTTTATATCACCACAAGACTGTTTTTGTACTACCACACACTAGCGAACACCAGAGCCTATCAGCAGAGCCGCCGAGCCAGGATCTGGTTCCCCATGTTCTCCTTTTTTGAGTGCAATGTTAACGGACCAGTGCCCAATGAATACTGCTGGCCGTTCTCTAAACCTTCCATACTGAAAAGGTTAATCGGCTAGAGCCAACTTCATTGTGATGTTCTGCTCCTGAATAGTAGTCATGATAATGGTGATAATCTCTGAAATACCTACATTTAAGTTCTTGACATAGTTTTGCCCAAGATTATGCTTTATTAGACCTAAAACAAAAGAGGTGCTTTAAGATTGCATTTGGGGATCCAGTTCGGTTACACTTAAGGCTGCATATGTGGCCCAGTGGAATAAAACGGCCGAGAAGCCTCTAATGGCGGTCTCTCTACAACACAAACTAATAAGTTATTATGGTTTTAATTTTTCTTTTACTGTGTTAAGAGCAGGGTTAGGCTGTAGGGTTATAGTTTGCTTTTTGTTTACCCTTTTTTAAATGCGTTTTGGTTCAACATAATTTCTGTGAATCCTATGGAAATGTATATTCATGTTTGTTTACAATTGTAAAGATTTGAACCAAATGTATAGAAAAAGTGATGCAGCATTACTGAAAATACATTCAAATATATTTACAGTGCCCCACTGTGAATTTCAAAATTGTTACTGTGGTGATGGTATTGGAAATCTCCATATTTATACTTGTCCCTAGGTAGCAACATCATTTTTTTTTTTTTTAGTTTCAAGGGGCTGTTTACTATACTCAGAAAGCAAATCTGTTTATTGTCATCAGCTTGACCTGTTTGTTTAAGCATAGTCAAACTCTAATAGTGTTTGGATTGGACCAAAACATAACCTATCTTAGCAGAATGTTTAGCCAATACACTAGCAGTATTATAGAGAGAAAGCACATTGTTTTACTAACTTTATGCAAATTTTAACTTGTTGTTACAGTCAGCGCTGCCTAATCGGGATACTGATTATTGGGACTGCTGCTTAAATGGGATACAACTCTGGGAGACGCTTTTTCCCAATGCTGTTTATGTCGTTTAATTGGGATACATTATGAGGAACTGAGATCGTTTTTCAGAGCAACTTGCGTGAATTGCATAAAACATGTTGAACTCTTGAAGAAGGAGGAGTCTCCTATGGTTTCTCAGGCTGCTGTTGCAAAGAAAACTAGCGTGTCAACATCGCAGGTGCGATTAATTTTGTTTAGGAATAAACATTGACTCATATTTTGAATTATGTATTTAACATTTAATTAGAATGATGTGATTTCATTCTTTTTCTTTTCATTAAGAATAAAAAAAAGTGTGACTAAGGTCATCTCAACTGCCTCTCTTTAAATTGGGACAGCCACGACTTGGGGATATTTTTCCTTCTCCCGAGGCGTCCTGATAAAGTGGCGCTGACTGTACAATCTGTGTATGTTAACTATTCACACAGTTATTGTATTGTGTTAGTTAAATCTGAGTCAGAAGAAACTGAACTAACAAATGTGGTCAAACTAGATTACAAAACATTTTACTATGATACTACTTTTTTTGTGGAAATAATCTTGAATTGAAATTGTGCGTTTAAAAATAGATTATATTTAATTTATACCTTTTTAAAAAGAAAAAACATTCTTGTGAACGATGTTCCTTATTGGTGTTTTAATATATCTATCTATATATCTATCTCTATATATATATATATATATATATATATATATATATATATATATATATATATATGTGTATATATATATGTGTGTATATATATATATATATATATATATATATATATATATATATATATATATATATATATATATATATATATTATTTGTTTAGTATCGGTTTCATTTCTGCCTAAAATGAAAATTGATAAGAAATAGAACAGGAAAAGTTCTACAACAATGCACTAAATAAACTTTAAATTTTTTGTGAAATATTTTTCTGTCAGGAGAGAGTAAGATTGCTTACAAGTATGATTTTGAAAAACTGTTGGCGCAATCTTCAAGAGTGAGTAGCTTTCAGTCTTTAAGCCGGCCAGCATCATCTAGTGAACAGGCATTGTGTATGGACAAATAAATTCACTAAGTGCTGACTCATAAACCCAATCCTGTACTTTGCTGGTCTGTCCAGTTTTAAACATACCAATGTTGAAAGAGAATCTGGCAACTACTATTCAAGAGCTGCTCTTAAGCTCAGGTCAAAGCACCTTAACCCCTGAAAGTACACAAGGAATTGTATGGTTGTTCAAATGGTTTCTTCTTAAAATACATTTGAGAGTGATTCAAGTATGAGAAGTAAAGTGTCAATTTGGATGACTAGATTAAACCTGTTAGTAGATTTTAAACCATGTTTCGTGCCCCTCACAGCAAAAATCATCATAGCATAATTTTCTTTGTGACACACACATGACCCTTGAACCTTAAAGGGTTAACACAGTTTTATATGAAACATTGAAATAAAAAAAAGAATTAATCATTGGAAACATCAAAAACAGTAAGAGGACAGTAAAGAAAATGTAATTTGAAGCTACTTATTCTTTTTAAGATTTCTTTGCTCCAGTGCAAAACAGTAATGGGCAATAATTTAATTCTGATGGTAGCTGTTACAGGGTTGTTTGTAAAGTTGAGGGTACTAGCTGCCTTTTTTCTAATTTACTAAACTGCACTTTTGTGATTTAACACTATTTGTTTCTGTCAAGGTTTACATTGTTTTACAATACCTTCAGTATTAAAATCACATATGCTGATGTAAGTATACTAAGAGATAGTAAAAGCTGCAGTATCCCTCTTTTTAATACATGTTGCGGCACAAACTTAATTGCGTAACAATATGATGATACAGTACAATGAGCTACATTCTTACATTATAAAGATTTGCCTACACTCCAAACAGAAAAAAAGTTCTATAAACTTTATTATACTAACTGTTAGTTGGCTGCTTGTTAAGTATACACTGCTGTTTAAGTGCAAATAAAACCAATAATATAGTCTGCTGTTTTAATGAAGTCTTCATAAGGATTAAGTAAATAAGTAACCTTACTGTAAAATTTGAGAAAAAGAGGAATATTGCAGCTTTCTTTTAATGCAGCTATTTCAAGCACCTAAAGGTTTAACTACTAACCTGTTGTTAAAGGTACTGTTACCATTGATCTCTGTAAGTTGCTACTTTTAAGACTCTGTGATAGGGCAGCTTCAATAAAAAAAGTTTACTTTTTATTGTTTTTTCTGTTTTAAATATCAGCCTTTACGTATGTCAGTGTGTCTTAATTTTTATTTTTTGTACTGCAATACAAGTGCGTAGTTACCCAACAAAGTTGCTATTGTGCTACTAGTATGCAGGAGTGATCTGATTGTGAATGATGGGCAGATTAAAGCCTTCAAAACAAGAAACTAAAAAGTAGATACAGCTGATTGTTAAAAGTAGAACCCTACACTACACCGCACAACACAACTAGTTGAGCAACTTCTTGCAAAAAATTACTGTAAAAACTGAGCAAGCCAAAACATCATATTTATGTGACTACTTACACAACCAAGCTGCTAGCAACCACACTGTTCACACATCTGATTTCTCTTTGGTGAGCAATTGGAATACAGGGGCAGAAAGCAAGGAAAACATGTTTGCACTAATCAGTGACTACCTGATGTTTCCTTAGGCTAGGTACAGTCTACAGTTAATACTAATCAAAGTCTAAGTAGCTTTATTATATATATATATATATATATATATATATATATATATATATATATATATATATATATATATATATATATATATATATATATATATATACACACACACTGTTTAGATCCATTGAGTGGAACAAGGACTGGAAGACTGTACAAACATTAGTTATAATCGGGGTTTGGTGAAACCAGGCAAAATTGTTTGAGATGAAACCAAGGAACCAAAGTAAAGTTGTTTGGATAGGCAATATACAAACAGTACCAGGGATGAGTGGTACAACAATAAAGACAATCAGAAGAAAAGAAACAGTACCCTACAGTAAGGAGTAATATAATCGTTCACACTATGGTCCTTATTTACATAAGTAGCGAGCCTAACATGCGCGATAAATCTAAATGTACTGCCCTATTTACTAACAGAGAACGCATTAATTTACAGGCACACTATTTGGATAATATACATACCATACCGTGCACACTGCATGTATTGTGAGCGATAATTTAATGTGCATGATAATGTCAGAGACTTACCTGTGACCACCGTGATGCGAGAAACCCCAGCAGGCCAAGCGTATCTTTTGGTCTGTGACGTATTGTGAAAGTGGAGGTGTCTTACATTGGCCAAAAATGAGCAATCAACAGACAGCCCTTTGCAGCAGGGGACAGGCAGAGGCAATGGAAAGTGAAACTGCACTGTTCACCTTTTAATTTTAACATGTATTCCTTGTGTGATGTAATAAAAAAAAAAAAAAAAAATGTATTTTTCCCTTCTCCTTCAATGCATATACAATAAAAGTCATGTTGTGCAATTGCAGATTTTTCTTTTTGTTCTGCTTGCTCGATAAATATTGATCGATGAGAGGTAGCCTCAATTCTCTCCCTTGTCAGCATTGTTACCCTGCAGAGCAGGCTCCATGGAACAGGGTACCAGTACAATCAACAGCACAGACCATATTTGGGAAGCCAGTAACCTGGTAGAAGCCCACTTTCACCTGTAAACCTACCCTCTGTGTGGGGACTTGAACAGTTAATACTCCTTTTTATTTTGTTTTAACTTTATATAATTTCATGTGTAAGCACAACTACAATACATTATCTGTAATTTCTGGACTTTTCAAACACATTTCCATAACCAAGTAATTCAGCAAAATGTATTTAGTTTGCGTTAGCGAATCGGTAAATTAAACGAACAAATCTATTTAATTGATTCACTAAACTGAATGAATCAAACGGTAAGTCCGTTTTTAGGGCAGAGGTTTAAATAGCGCGACTATCGGTGGTTATAAAGCCTGGTCTCCATATGAAATGATCACTTAGCACGCACTAAAAGTATCGCCCTTTTAGATTTAGTAAATACGGCGTGAATGAAGCTCATCTCGTTATTCAGAGCGGGTGCCTTATTTAAATACACAATCATGCATCACCATACAAATCGCATATTATTTCTGATTACCATAGTATGGCACAATAAAATTTGTGTGCACCATAATATGCTCACTATTTCGCGCGACAATGAATACATTTGCAATAGTAAATATAGACATCATTAACGTGCACATTAATTGCAAATATCCCGCACCTTTAGCGATCTTTTGTAAATGAGGCCCATACGATTTTTTTCAAATATAGGTTTAACACTAGGTACAGTGAAAAACGAGCACAATAATTTGGGAGCACTCGACTTTATGACGTGTGATCAATATTCACCTCTTAGTCTTCTTTTTGGACTTTTGAGCATGGTGTCTGCTCTAGGTAGAGGCGTGCATACATGACCAGAGATTAACTGTAGCTACACATTTTCATAATGCTAAATCACATTTCAAAAGAATCGTACGTATTCAAATATTTTACGTTTTGAGATGACCATAAACTGCACAAGTAACTTAAGTTCAGAAGACTATTCTGTCTTTAACTTAAAAGTAGGAGGCGTGTCCTAAACAGGACCAGATATCTATTTCCGAGCACCTTTTTAATTTTGCATACAATGTGTCCCATATATAAAGGTAGTATTCCCAAATTTATAATACTGATTCTAAACATCGCTCAAGTTCATGTTCTAATCTATGAAGCAACGTGACAGGCGGTGTTTGGTGTCCCTACGTCGGGGTCCTACGTTGTGAGGTTATGACAGAGTTGCCGGTAGCGCTGTCTCCTTCACTTCGCCCTCCAGCCTGAGACATTTGAGTCCGCGGCGGCGCAGCCAGAAACAGCCAAAGAAAATACGAATTACTTTGTAGCTCCAAGCAAAGATTAGACACAGGTATGCAGGTTGTGTAGTAGACATACGTGAAATGCTAAATCGAAGATGTATGTTCTCTCAAATGTTTGACAGCATTACGAAGGCCTTGGATTTTGAGATGTGATGTATTGAAATGTGCAGAACTGTTGAGCAGGGGGATTCGTTATATATTTTAGGCCGTTGTTGTAATTATTCAGTTTAAAATATAAAGATTTGCCCAAAATCAAACTGTATATCGGTACCAGAATATTATGACGACGAGAATTTCAACTTTAAACTCGAGTAGATATACAGTTTTCGTTTACAGTATTTGTTTCTCACACTTGGTTAAATAACCAGTGAATTGTATATTGCTATTTGAATATTTGATAGTTTTTCATTCTTTCTTTCGTTCTTTCTTATGTTTCTCTTTTTTTGGTGCTAAACATGTCAGTTTAAGTTGATAACTTGTTTTTTTTGTTTGCATTATGCATGGCTATACGACATACGTGGATATATAATTCCATATATAAATGTTTGGGTGTGTGTATGTGTATATATGTATATATGTATGTGTATGTGTATGTGTATGTGTGTGTATATATATATGTATATGTGTGTGTGTGTGTGTGTGTGTGTGTGTTTGCTTGAATCTGTCTCCATGGAAAGGGGGCCGAGCCCACGCCCAGTTTGTGTTGATGTATTCGTTTCGGCAGGCAAAATGTTGCAGGACCAGCTCACGCCTGTCAAGTTCAAATTAATTTGTTTAAAGTCTATGTTTGTGTTAATAACAGAGACCTGTACAGTGTCAGGGTGGCGTTTTAATGCCAAGATGGCCGCCTCCAGTTTGCTAACCTTATTTATGCAAAAGTCACTTTCGTTTGCTCTCGTGTGTGTGTGTGTTTTTTTTTCTTTCTTTCTGATTACAGTTGTGTCGATAAATGTAATGCAAGTTTGTATATGAAACGGTTAGGTTTTCTATGGTCCATCGTCGGTCCATTTTATGTACGATCGTTTAAATATATTGTTTTTGTGTATAACGTAATTTCAAAACGTGTTACTGAAGTGTATTGGTTTGTTTAAACATTAAGTTACAGGATACTTTCTACGTTTCAGGAAGAATGGCTGTACCTCCATCATACGGTGATCTGGGGAAATCCTCCAGAGATATTTTCAACAAAGGGTATGGTAAGTAACTTTATTATTTATTTATTTATTTTTTAAATAACGGTAAAACCACGTTTGGGTTTCACTTAATTGTAATATCTCGTATTTCTCTTGCTAGGATTTGGGATGGTGAAACTGGAAGTAAAGACAAAGTCTGCCAGTGGAGTGGTAAGATTATTTTTTTTTTTTGGTTTATATTGCCTGGAAGGTAAATGATTACGACTTGTTTTCTCTGTAAAACGTATAGGACTGAATGAATTGGAATTATGTACTGGCTTTGAATGTCTCGAGTAGAAAATGTGCCATTATTAATAGTGGCTGTTGATAAAGCTATGGATTGCCATTTGGGCTTGACATGTCTGTTACATGCAGTCTGTGCTATGACTTGTATTAATGCTGCGATGAAAATGCAAATGAACACTACTTAATGTATTTTATATACCCAAAGTAACTTGTTTAACTCTCCAGACAATGTATATTGTATAACAAATGGTTGGAATAAATTATAGGCCATACATTTTACTGTAGGTGTGTTCTTTACAGCCTTATGGATTTGCATATGAAATTACCTAACATTAAAATCTCAACTAAATTAACAAAGTGTGCTTTATTAAAACCTTTATTGTAGTTTGTCACTATCTATCTATCTCTGTCTATCTATATATCCATCTACCTAATGCTTGCTTACCCTAGTTGTCTAATTTATTTATTCACGTCTTGTCCTCTAATCACAAGTATTTTCAAAACTGCTAATGCATGAAAACACTATTCATCTTCACAGGAATTCACAACTTCTGGCTCATCCAACACTGACACTGGTAAAGTCATTGGAAGTCTGGATACTAAATACAAGTGGTCTGAATATGGGCTGACCTTCACAGAGAAGTGGAACACTGATAACACTCTGGGAACAGAAATCACAATTGAAGACCAGGTGTGAACTTAAAATATATTTGGATAATCCTTTTAATATAGGTGTGTTTGAACCAATACTAAACTGCTATATTCACACAGATTTCCAAAGGTTTGAAGCTGACATTTGATACTACCTTCTCACCAAATACTGGGTAAGAAATACTATATCCAGTTGTAACATTATCAATTTATAAAATCCACTAGATCTGTATTTACACACCAGGGTATTCACGAATTGGGTGAGAGAACTGGGGCAGGAAAATAAGTTCAGGCCAGATTTTATTTTGAAAAGCATTTATGATTCTGTGAGTCTGGGAACTTTAGTACATTTTATGGAAAGTTGTTAAGTTGTAAGTACACTTGGGTAGTAAAATCCTGCTATATTTTCTTCTAGCAAAAAGAGTGGGAAAGTCAAGACTGCATACAAGCGTGAATTTGTCAATCTGGGTTGTGATGTGGACTTTGACTTTGCTGGCCCAGCTATCCATGGTGCTGCTGTGGTTGGTTATGAGGGATGGCTTGCTGGCTACCAGATGACTTTTGACACCGCCAAGTCGAAGATGACGCAGAACAACTTCTCTGTGGGGTACAAAACTGGAGACTTCCAGCTACATACCAATGTGTAAGTCTCAGAATATGGGCGCTGTTTCAGTGACGTTAAAAGCTTAAAATACAGGTTCAGGGTTAAATGTGTAAATGCATGACTTGGGCAGAAATTGATAGACTTCATAACAAGTTTGAAGCACTTGATCTTTTTGGTGAACCTCATAACAGTACAGCCAGTGTTGGTGTATCTTGCAGATTCTTTTTTTTTTTTATCACTGAAGTGGATTCAGCAGCATTTAAGAATGTTGGCATTATTACAAAAAAAAGTTATAGGCCACTAAGATGTGATTAATGTGTATCACGGACCACGCCTTCCAAAAACACAAACTTTTTGTACCATGTCACGTGTGCCGTTTCAAAAGGGAAACAGTTCTCAGTCTGTGTGTCTGTCCTACAGGTTTGTGAGAAATATGGTGAATTCCTGCGTGTGTGGGGGGTTGCACTCCAACCTGACAGGGCATCGGGTGCATGCTTTTCAAGGGAAAGTGTGTGCCGTATTTAGCTCCTGGGTGCTCTTTGTACAAGTGAAGAGGGGACTTCACTGCGGAATCTATTCGCCAACAGAATTCTGTTTGTGGCGCGCACTTTCTCAACCATGCATGTCAGATGTTGGTGTTTTTTTTTTTTTTAAATAATTTTATTAAATATATCATTGAGGTTTTATAGGAAACCACCTTGAACACACACATACATTAGGAGTGGGCACCAATTTTGATATAGATAATTTCCATATCGCAGGATTACAAATTCACGTACGCTCACGGACATACTTTAAGTTTTATTTCTACGGATGAAATCTATTCAGAAATATATTGGTGTGTTTGACCTGCAAGATACACTTTAAACCTGGTCTAAATTGCAGCTGCTTGCACTGTTAACTTTGCACTTTTCCTAAAAAGAATGATCTCGTACAGAGAAAATCCAATATTTTAGATTTCTACACAAACTAAATGCAACAGTGCAGTGTTTGCCGCCTTTTGAGCAGAAGTATAACAAGTACAGAGTTCATTTATTTTAATATATATTTTAGAAAAGCCATTTTAACATTAGAGTATACCCTTTTCACTAACTTGACATTTTAAAATTCTTCACCCCCCCCCCCCCCCCCACACCCCACCAGGACCCCCCCCCCCCCCCCCCCCACCCCCCCCCCACCCCCCCCCCCCCCCCCCCCCCCCCCCCCCCCCCCCCCCCCCCCCAAGTAATGATGGTTCTGAATTTGGAGGCTCCATTTACCAGAAAGTGAGCGATAAGCTTGAAACTGCAGTCAATCTGGCTTGGACTGCAGGCAGCAATAGTACTCGTTTTGGCATTGCCGCAAAGTACCAGCTGGATTCTACTGCTTCCATCTCTGTAAGTAAATATTTTAATTTTATCCTTGAGCCCCAAATTGTTAAAGCAGTAATTCATGTATTTAATTTGTTTTTCAGGCAAAGGTGAATAATTCCAGCCTAATTGGAGTAGGATATACTCAAACCCTCAGGCCAGGTATGTATCCATGTTAACAGGAAGTGTCTAGCTTCCTTACCAAAACCATACAGGGCAGAGTGGTAATTTTGTGGAATGATTGCCCTTTCAGATATCTAGAGTGTCCAGTTTTGTATCTTAATTAAATACTTTTCCTGCCGTCAAATTCTGGAATTTAGACATTTCATTTTCTGTACTTCAGTCTCGATTTGTCTGTCTTCAGGAATGCTCAATAGGTTGCCATGAACCATTTATCTTGTTGGTACATCATTAAATTGGTATCTTCAGATTCTGGGAAGGGGATCTGAATTGTTGAAAAGTGACAGCATTGTTAACAGTTCCTAGATGTTCACTTTTGAATATATATATATATATATTTTTTTAATAGGTGTAAAACTTACTCTGTCTTCCTTGATTGATGGGAAAAGCATCAACGCTGGTGGCCACAAACTGGGTTTGGGCCTGGAATTGGAGGCATAAGTGGCTTAACTACAGCTTAAGGAATGAGGAAATTGGAAGATTTGGCCTTTTAAATGCATTTCAAATGACCAGCAAGGGGATTTCTGAAAGATGTTTCAAGCAACAAAAAACCTGATCCTTTAATACATATAGACAGTCTGTAAGCTGTCAATGGGTTAGTTATTAAAGATAGTCATTTTATACATTTTCATGTATTTAAGTTGGTGCGCTGCCATCCTAATGAAATACACCTTTATCAAAAATTGACATTTTGTGAGTGCATTTTTTTTGTTTTAACATTTGATGTTGGATACAGGTAAACAGGTGGTGGGGGGAAGAACATGGTATTTTTGTTTTACTGCAGCATATTTAATTGGTATTCCTCTTTTACCTTGTGTGATTTTAAAGTACTTTTAGCAGAGTTATTTATATTTAAATGCTGTAATAATTATACTTTTAATCACATGAGTCAGAAGCTTACTCATCTTGCAATTTGCTGCACCAGTATCAGGAATATTGATGGAATTGGAGTGAAATCAAATCTAAAACACTAAACTGAGATGCTAACAATTTAATTTTAAATGTAACTGCAATTAGAATATATTTCAAGCTTGGTAAATTGGAGGGTCTCCTTTTTTATTCATCATTATTGTTTGTTGTGTTTTTTTTTATTTTTTTTTTTTAGGTTTTTTGCTTTGTAGACTATCAGTATAGAAAATACTGATTAAGGTGCAAAACACAAGCTCAATTATACCAAAAAAACAAAAACAATCTTGCATCAAAAATGATTTTGACAAACATTAAAACTATCAATGTGCCCCCACCATGTGGTTGACTGGATAAGACACTGCTCTCTACAAATCCCAGAAGTCCTCTTCAGAATAAAGCCTTTGAACCCAAGAACCTATATTTATTTTTATTGATTTTTTTATTAAAACACAAATTAGTTCAGACTAACATGTACATAAATAACCATTATCAAATGAATGAGAGGATATTACAGAGACTTTGGACGGGTACTTTTTCAAGGTCATTGTGACAGCTAGAAGCATATTGAGGTAAGTAAACCACCAAAAACAACAAACCACTGATACAGTAAGCTGCATCTAGGAGGGATGTTGTCAGACTCTAGGTCCCACATATTGTAAAATGCACACAGTAAGACCCAACTTACTTTGTAAGCAGCTGTACCAAACTATGACCCCCAAAAAATCTTTAATGTTGGAGCTGTGAGGAAATGCTTTGGACATCTAGCAAGGTAAGTTTAAAGAGTAATTATCTTGGAAGTCAAGCTGTGCCAGCATACACATTATTTTTTTACTTCTATACTGGATCCCTATGGACAATTAAAAGGAAAAGCTTGTATCTTAAATCTATTGAAATAAGCTGCTTTGTATTTCTAGTGTTAAGGAAACCTCTTATGGGTCACATTGTGTTCATGTTACATTTAGTTTTCGGGGTGGAAAAAGACAATGATATGAGAAATGTTCTTAACCGTTCTGTGCCTTTGCTGCATGAGCATGTATCTGAAAAGACCATTTAAGGCACTGATAGGATCAGTGTGTAAATGACCTTGAAGTTGGTCTCTAATACAAGCCAATCTGGCTACTCCAGTCTAGTTCCATTTTAGTTACCCAGGTTTCATTGGCATTGTACGGTTTAACCACTAACCATGTCTCCGAAACCGTTAGGGCTCAGACCTCTCAATGTGGAAATAGCTTTAACATCACATCTGATCTCATATATCTGCCACATTTCATGATACACACCACATGCTCTGTTAAATTGGTCCCAATTTGTCTTTGTTTGAGGCTAAATAAAGCCATTTCCTTGAATCTATCTATGGTTAGCATGGGTACTTTCATGAGGATTACAATAGCTGATGTACCTCCCTCTGTAAAACTTGTGATATCTGCAACCTCTTTATAACCATTTGTTTTTAATAAACTCAAAATTATTCATAATGGACAAATTGTAAAACAATAATTGTATTTCTTAGTATGCAGCATAATGTACAATTAGCAGCTGTTTTGGTTAGGAATGAGCTACAATCACCTGAAAAAAAGGATAGTATACACACAACTATGTACAGTACAAAATAATCTTGCTTAGTAACCCTAAATCAGTGAGTCATTTGAGACTCACCAATAATTCGAATCACTTTAATAATACAAAAAAGAAATACAGCTGGAACCATCAAAGAATAACTGAATGTGAGGATTAGCAGGAATGCTGCATTGTGAGGTGAGGCTGTATTAACAGACCAGTCTGAGGACAGTAAAATGTTCAATAAAATGAACACTTATAGCAGCTGACCTAATTTATGCAAAGAAACAGAACATAGGTATAGATTTAGCACACATAATTAAGAATATCAGATTTTGTGGATATACTGGGGTCTTGTCTGTTTATACATCAGTCCATCTGTACGTCATACGGCAATTGTGCATATATCTGGGGAACAGTAAATCCCATTGTGATTAAACACTTCATTGCTAATTCTTATTCTATACTACTCTGTTTGTACTCTTGATACATTTAATGGTAATTAACTTATTCATAATACTGATAGCTAATTCTGATTCTACAGCCCTAGTGGGGCTTGTGTTGCTTATGACACACTTGTATTATACAGCAGAACTATACGCTCCCTTACATTTTCCTATCTAGCTGACTGGTATCTTGCTGGCAGACTGGTGCAGTTTTGCTTTGTGTCAGTTTGTTTTTCTTGCAGATGAAAATACTGTAATGCATGTGTGTGTTTGTAGTCAACTTCCAAGTGCAACTTTTATGATCTAAATATGCACTATCTTTAGTTATAATTGCAAAACTGCAATACCAACGATATGTATTATTTAAAGCATTGATATCCTGTATCAACCCAGGCTGATAAACAGTAACAGCTTAATTGTATTTCTATTGTTTAACTGAACTATTTACCAGTACCTTTGATAACGTTTATGATAGCATTCTAGATTTACAGTACATTATTTCAAATCGATACTCTATGTAATCCACATTTTTAAATGATTTAATTAAATGTATTTGCTTAATTTTTTTAAATACATTTTCTTAAAACTGTTTATATGAACTCTATGGGTTAAGAGAAGTTGCCCAGCCTAGAATTAAAAAGCATAGCACAGATAGTAAACTTAACATGGTACATTAAACACACAGTGACCAAAGAGGATATATTTTAAACCTTTTGTTTAATTGATCCATTCACTAAAGACAACCAAAATCTAAGAACAATAGCATTCTCTGCAAATTACATTTATTCTTATATCTAGAAAGCATTATTGTAGATACCATTCATAGGCATTGTTACACTCATGTCTTTCAGACAGTCAATACAAAGCTAGAACTCATTAAAATTTAATTACATAGCACCGGTAATTAACATTTGCAAATCTTGACAGCCTATTTGGTACATTATACAATTTTCATGCATCAAGAATCTAATCATATTCTTTAAAGTATTTCTTCACACAAATACATACATTTTTCCATATTTCTTAGACCCTGAAAGACTAGCTTGCCACATGCATTTTTAAGTTCTATTTTAAACCTTTTTTTTTTTTTTTCACCATATTACTTTTTGTTGTCACTGTCTAGCATTGTATCAGTTTGAGAGGTTTTGGGCTCTTCTTGTATTGCTTTTATCTTTTCTACCTGACTCTCCTTTACAGGCAATTTTGTCTCCTCTGTGTTGATTGTCTTCTCCTCGCTCAAGTCTTCACTTTCATCAAGACCATTCTCTTGTGTTGTGGATGTGACTTTTCCTTCTTTCACTTTTTTTTCAGGCTCTGTTTTTTCTTGCATGCCATCTATCAAGAGTTTGTCTTCTTTTACAGGGGTTTCCTTTGGAGATGGCACTTCCTCCTCCACTGTTTTTTCTTCTTTGGAATCCCCAATCTTCTTTTTATGTGCTTCAGTATCTGGGCTCTCTGACCCTTCCTGCACTTTCTCTTGTTCTCCAGTCAGCTCCTTCTCCTTTGAATCCTCTGGCTTCTCCATCTCTGAGCTATCAGCAGGTGACTCCTTTACTGTTGGCATCTCCCGGGGTTTTGTTTCCATGCTGGTATCAGTCTGTGTTCTCACTTTCTCTTCAGATGTTACCTCCCCTTTCTCCTCTGTAGATTTCTCTTGTTTATTGGAAGGTTTTTCATCTTTTCCTTCACTTAGTACTGTAATGCTGTCCTCTTTCTTTTCCTCCTTTGGAGACAGCATTAATACAGGCTTTTGGTCTTCTTCTGAATCAGATTTTTCCCCTTCCTCTAGAATTTTGTCTGCTTTTAACTCTTCATCTTCTGGGGTTGCTTTCTCTTTGGGTTTGTCAGACTTCAGAGCAATATCTACTGATTTCACTTCACTAACCATCTCCTCCTTTTGAATTTCCTTGGTTTCTATTTTGATTTCTGTGGTTGCTTTCTCTTCAGGTTTGACAGACTTCAAAACATCTTCTAGTATCAATTGGCTTACTGTATCCTCTTTTGGGAGGTCTTTAACTTCCACCTTGTCATCTGTGAAGTCTTTAATTTCAGTCTTTTCAGGTTTCAAAATGTCCTTTTCTCCTGACTTTAATTCAATCAAAGTTTCCTGTTTCACAATTTCTTCTTCTACTTTGATATCTGGGGTTATTTTCTCTTCGGGTGTGCCAGGCTTTGAAGCAACATCTTCTGATTTCTGTTGGCTCATTGACTCCTCATTCTGAAGATCCTCTGGTTCCACCTTAATAAATGCCTTTGTTTTCTCTTCAGGTGTGTGTGGTTTTGAAGCATCCTTTTCTTCAGATTTTGTCTGGGTGACCATCTCCTCTTTTATAAGGTCCTTGTTTTCCACTTTGAAATCCATGGTAACCTCTTCTACAGTCTTTTCAGATTTTGAAGTTTCTTCTTCTATTGATTTTAATTCACTTACAGTCTCCTCTTTTGGAATGTCTTCCTGTGCTGCTTCAATATCTGGGGTTGCTTTCTCTTCAGTCTTCTCAGGTTCTGAAGCACCCTCTTCTTCTGATTTTGATTGGCTCACCACCTCCTTTTTCAGAATATCCTTGGATTCCACTTTGACGCTGGTGGTTATTTTATCTTCTGTTTTGTCAGGTTCTTCTGTTGATTCCAATGCACTGGTCATTTCCTTTGGTTCCACTGTATCTTGTTCCTCAGTGTGTTCATGGATTGCTTTTTCTGCTGTCTTTTCCACAAGAGGGCTTTTCTTTTCTGGCTTAATAACCTCATCCTCTACTGTGACACTTTTCTCTTCAGATGTATCTTCCTCTTTCTTTGTTACACAGCTCTCCCCTTTTGTGTCTTCTGTTTTGTCTACTTGTTTTACCTCTTCAGTTTTGTTATCTGAAGTCAGTACCTTTTTTGACTCTTCACATTCATTTGTTTCTGGTGTCATTTCACTGGACAGTGATTTTGGATCTCCTAAAGGCTCATCTTCTGGTGCCTCTACTTTAGTATCTGTTTTTGTTTCTGCTACATCTGTAGATTCCTTTGTGATTTCTTCTTTTGCTTCTTTCTCATCCTTGGTGTCTTCTGCAACTGTCTCTTCTACAGCTTCTGATGCAACTTCAGCTTCAGCTGCTTTTTCATCACCTTTTCTAACTGCAGTTTCCTCCTCATCCATAGGTTCAGCTGAGATGTCTTCTTGTTCATCTTCCTTGTGTTTCTTTGCTTCTACAGTGTCCAATTCCTCTCCATCCTCTTGAGCCTCTCCAATGTCAGTTGTTGTTTCCACCTCATCCCCTGGACTCTCCTTTTCAATCCTTTCTTCTTCACTCATTATTTCCTCGGTATCAGTGTCATCAATCTCTGTCATTTCCACTTCTTTGGTTGTTTCTGTGATGATCTCCTCAACAAACTTGTACTGTGGTTCCACCTTCTTAGTGGTAGTTTTCTGCCTTGTGAAACTTGGCACAGTGTAGACAGAGGATTGTTTGTACTCGTATGAGGCTGGAACATGACCTGCAGTAACTGAAGAAAATCTTGCTTCCTCACCTTCCAAAAGTTTCCTAAGAAAAGAAATGTAATTACTGAGTGTGGAAATAAGTTTTTTTTTAATATTTATAACATATTGCATTAAATACCAATGGTCAATATAAAATATATATTTATACAGCTAAAACATAAATTATTTAATATTTGAAGTTTTATAACTGATAAATATGGGCAAAAGTAAAAGTGGCATAATAGTATGTGCTGTTTGTAGGAAGAATATGCATTAAGTAACTTGAGATAAGCTTGTCAAAGAATTGGATAGTTAGGTGCCAGCAGCAATAGAAGCAGTAGATATGAAATCATCAATTATAGGTTACCATGCCATCAATTGTTTGTTATCACACACCTGCCCATAACAGAAAAAGAGTGTGTCACAGTTTTTCATCAGATATCATTTAAACATTTATGTTTAGTTCATGACAGCACTGTGAATTTGACAGTCAGGGCATGCAGGTGAAGGATCAGGAGTACGTCAAGCTGTATAATGTATCCGCTGCTTAAAAAGTAACATTTAAACCAATAGGACTCTACTTTTCAATGAGTAAAAAAAAATAAAATTAATTAATTCATTGTTAGTGGTTTCCTGCTAGTTATATGTAGTTTTACATCAAAAAGATTTGGCTAAACCTACAGCACTTACTTCAATGAAGGTCCATTCCAGGTGTAACATATATATATATATATAGAATAGATATATATATATATATCTATATATATATATAAAAAGCAAAATTAAATATTGAGAAAAAAGAGGCTTAAGATAATCTACTGGATACTGTCACACTAGTGTACACTGTAGAAACGCAGAATGATGTGAATGTCTCATTGGGTTTGTCCTTTGACTATTTATACATATACAAGATACAATGCAAGACAGTGAAAGCAAAAAGTAATATGGTAAAAAAAAATACTTAAAGATAGAACTTAAAAATGCATGTGACAAATAAATTACTTTTGCATGACAAGTCCCAATGGTATATAAAAGCAAACTCCTACGTTAGAGAAAGGCAACAATGTGATCTTCTAGAAGCCACCTCACGTGACAGCTTTGTGAATAGATATAAAGACTGACCCAGAGTTTTGTAATGCCCCACCAAATCTTTTTACTCTTGTTGGTAAGCTGGGAATATTGATAATTATTTTAAAAAGGGGATTTATAATAAATGCATCAGAAGAGACAATCAAAATAAATGAATCAGTAATTCCACAAAGAAAAAAAAAACATTGTAGATCATATAACCAATATGAAAGTACCTGTAGGAAGCAATCTCCACATCTAGGGCCATTTTGACATTCAGAAGATCCTGGTACTCTCTCAGGTGAGCTGACATATCATACTGTGTGTGTTTAAGCTCATGCTCCAGTTGTTGGATAGCATCCTGCAAAAATATAAACATTTGATGAGTCGTTGTACACTGTCAAATTAGAGCAGGGATGATAGCTAATTTAATCTATTTATGGAAATTCAAATCTATTGAGGGAGGTCTAACATTGGTGAACAGTATTCCTTTCATTTTAAACTACCAATTGCCAGGCTTTTCTTATAAACTCCATATATACCATACAAACTCCATATATACCATACAAACTCACAGACACACACACTTACATTGTGCTGACATTTAAAATACAACACTCCAAATGTCAATCATTAAAACAATTTCAAGTTACTATTGCTGTTTTATTCAATTCTACATCAACATCAACAGCTGATTGATGTAAAACAGAATACCAATAAGCTAGCGATTGCTGTAATTCAAATTCCCAGTAGTAGAATTCTTTCAGAAAGAGAAAATGCACCCCATGAAGCCAGTGGTTTAGGGGTTTCTAAATAGATTATAGCTATGATCTGTTCTTATAGTTATGTTCGTTTAGAAGGTAATTGATGGGTTTGCCTTTCAGAAAAAGTTTTTCCAAATAACAATTTGAGTAAAACACTTAGAAAGCACGCAGTGTATACTGTTGTTTAAATCGTTACATTTAACTATGTCAACTAAAGAGAACCCGTTTAAAAAAAAAACGGTTATTAAAATGTTACACTAAAGCAAGCTATACAGTAGATATTATCTGGTTCAACTGTAATTTGTATTCAATTTGCGACAGTGGCTAATGTGATCTCAGTTAAAAAAAAAAAAAAAAATCCAAAGGGGTGATAGTTAAAACAACCTCACTTAAAAAAATAAGCTATTACAGAAAAATTACATTATTTTCTGTGTTAGTTAGTAAACATGGTAAATAAGGATCTAAAAAGAAACATAAATAGATATTGATAGCGGCACACATAACAAACAAATAAATATAACGTATCTCTAACTGTTCATGTATTATTGTACTGTGTTATTATCAATCTACATGAACAAGAAAATGTAGAGAAATAGTACTCTTGTTTTTAAGCGTTAAACTAACTGCATTAAACAAACGAGTCAATAATAAGTAGAAATACAAAATAATAACAAGTGATTTATATACATATAAGCAAGACATTACCTGGTAATGACTGATTTCCGCATCGTGCCTCTCTTCAAGCGCACCGAGTTGCTTCTCTAAAGATTCCCTGGTGCCTTTAACTGTTTCCAGTTCTATGCTTTTTGACTGCAGCTGGCGTCTGTGCTCGTGGATGTGTTCTCTTCTGACTTGGAGAGCTTCATTATTCACTTCAGCAGCTTTTGTCAATTTAGCTACCCTGGCTCTGAAACATTCCTCTGCTTGTTGCATGTTGCTATTGGTGTGACCTTCAAGCTGGCTTCTGATTTCCCTCAAAGCCGCAGTGATGTCAGGCTTTCCAAAATCTTTCATAGTGACAGTAAGTTGCGCATCATGGATTTGGGCCATCATTTCCGATACCTCTTCTTGGTGGTTTTTCTTTAAGAAAAGTATTTCTTCCATCAGAGAGTGAGCTTTTTTGTCCAGTTCCAGTTTGGAGAGGTGTGCGTCATTAATATCTTTCTTCAGTGTCATAATGCTGGCCTCAGTGTCTGATCTACTGCGAGCTTCCTCTTCACATCTTCCCCTCAAAAGGTGAATATCTTCCTCCAAATGATAATGCTCGAGCTCAATCTGAGCCTTTTGAGAGGTGATTTCACCGACAAGCTGTCTTAGCGCTTTGATTTCAGGATCGTAAACTTCAGACAGCGAGGACAGAGAAACTTGCTTTTTCCTCAGTTCCTGAATCTCATTTTCCAAAATGTTGTTCTGGCTTTCAAGATGACGAACCTTTTCGATAAAGCCCGCAAAGCGGTCGTTAAGCCCCTGGAGAAGCTGCTTCTCGTTTATATTCGGCAATTTAAACTGGTTTACAAGGTCTGTGCTATCAGTGGATCTGAGAACATGAGAACTGTATTCTTTTTTTTGAATCAGACTGCTCTGTTTGAATAACGCAGACGACCCAGCGCTGACAGAGCTCCTGGAAAACGACATCCCTGTAGAGGACGATCCAAGGTTTTTAGGCTGAAATCGAAGGAAGTCACCTTGTGCCCTCCTATGCGGAGAGCTCGTGAGATATTCCATGCTGTAGCTCATCTTCGCGACTACACAACTGCTGTGCCAGTGTGCAGAATGAGCGCTGTGGCTTTGCTTTTATACTCACTCGGAATCTTGCGTTGCAGAATGGAACTGCCCAAAGTGCTGAAACAGATCAGCTGTAGAATTGGTAATGAGCCAGCTCCACGCGTTTGCAAAAAAACTATAGATCCGGTCAATAACGATGTCAAACTTTTAACAAACATCACCTTATAATAAAAATAACTATAACTATATACAACATTGTGCAGTAATTTAAAATATAATTCCAACAAAGCCATGAAAAAAAGTTAGATTTTTCTTAATATATTTAGTATATATGGTTTTTATAAAATAAATCGCCCTGAAGGTGTTTTTTTTTTAATTGTATTTGTAAATATGTGATGTGTTGATAGAAATACGTGCGTGAATACTTTTCATGCTAATCATCTAATTGTGTAATTATCTTTATTAAAACACTCTATTCATTTTTAGAACGAAATCAAAAAGTAAGAAAGAAAGGGAAATGACCTGAAAAACATTTATGCGTGTCTGACACATTTTTGTTCATATTTTCTGTTTCGGTTTTGAAATGTGGACACCTTTGATACATTCCTAAGAGTATAGTCATTTAAATTCAATCAATCATCTACTCCCCATATCCTGAATCAGATCCCAAAATGCATTTATAAGTAGGTGCACACTGACATTGTTTGATTCCCGGGCTACCAATCCAAATATATACTATAACTGCATTCTAAATTACAAAGGGTATGCATTTTACAACATACAAGTGTTATTTGTCTTTCTCGTAATGCAGTTTAACTTGTCATATCGATCAGGTAAGATTGTTCTATAGTTTAGTTTGAAAATTTTTTATAGCTCACCAGATTTAAGCTCCCTATATATTGTTGTATTCACTTTTTAGGCTAGTGCTTGCCATAGCAGCTGTAAAGCTATATTCCCATCTACCTGTGGGATTTGCTTGAAAGCATCTTGAAATGAGACTGGTTATCCTCCATCAGCAGCAGATTGAGATGAAATCCAGTTAGGATTGCAGGCTGGCAGAACTCGATCTCTCCAACGCTAATGGTGGAAGTTACCTGATAGATGCCCACTACATATACACTGAGTGTAAAAAACATTAGGAACACCTGCTCTTTCCATGAAATAGACTGACGAGGTGAATCCAGGTGAAAGCTATGATCCCTTATTGATGTAACCTGTTAAATCCACTTCAATCAGTGTAGATGAAGGGGAGACAGGTTAAATAAGGATTTTTAAGCCTTGACACAATTGAGACATGGATTGCGTATGTATGCCATTCAGAGGGTAAATGGGCAAGACAAAAGATTTACGTGCCTTTGAATGTGGTATGGTAGTATGTGCCAGGCGCGCCGGTTTGAGTGTGTCAAGAACTGCAACGCTGCTGGGTTTTTCATGCTCAGCAGTTTCCCATGTGTATCCAGGATGGTCCACCACTCAAAGGATATCCAGTCAACAGCAGGCCAGTGGTCGAAAATGGCTCATTGATGAAAGAGGCCAAAGGAGGATAACATGAATCGTGCAGAGCAACAGACGGGCTACAGTTAGTCAACTGACAGTCCAGTACAACATTGGTGCTGAAAGACCCATAAAAAAATACACAACTCGTCGTACCTTGACACGAATGGGGTATGGCAGCCGACGACCTAACCTAGCAGTTGCAGTGGGCTAATGAATAAAAACACTGGAGGATTGGAAAAACATTGCCTGGTCTGATGAATCCCGGTTCCTGCTGTTTCACGCTGATGGGAGGACTAGGGTATGGAGAAAACCACATGAGTACATGCATCCATCATGCCGCATGTCAACATTGCAGGCTGGTGGTGGTGGTGTGATGGTGTGGGATGTGTTTTCATGGCACACATTGGACCCCTTGATAAAAGTGGAGCAAAGTTTGAATGCCACAGGATATCTGAACATCATTGCCAATCAGGTGCATCCCCTCATGACAGCAGTATATCCATCTATTAATGGATTTTTTCAGCAGGATAATGCCCCATACCACAAGGCTAGGATTGTCCATGCATGGTTCCACGAACATGACAGTGAATTCAGCTTAATAATGTTTAATAATGAAGCAAGATCGGACTGAGCTTTACAGACTGTTTTTATGATGCAGATGGCTATGTGACATAAGACTAATGAGTTGAAGGCAATGTGCTGCAATTTATTTCAAACACATTAATTCCTTTGACATACCAGTAATAAAGGTAAGTGCACTATAAATACATTCCACAATAAATCAAAACCCATCCAAGAGAATATACCATTAAGAATAAATTAAATAATGATGGATAGTATGTATAATTATGTAAGTGTATTTTATTATATATTTACAGTATTATCTAAATCACATTTAATGGTTTAGGTTTCATTTCCAATACAGTTTGCAATAAAAGTTTTTTTTTTCTTTCATGTAAATAGACCTTCAGTACAGAAAGACACTGCTGGTTCTGCATCCCTCTGTATCAGTCCTTATGCAGTAATGAAATTCAGTTTTTGGTGCAGGATTTGTCATACACAGCATTTGGAGTACGTTAGCAACAACATAAAAAATTCAGCTCTAACCTTTATATGGTTGCACATTGTTTTCAAAGGATAGCAGCAAAACGTATTGAATTTACTGCTTTTCACCCACACATACCCAATAACATGCAATGCAGTGTGTAAGATTTTTTTTTGTTTGCTTTAAAAAAAAGACACATTCCATCAGATATGTAATATGACTCAGGGTGATCATTTTCTTAATTGATTTAAGTCTTTTTACTGCCCGCTGCAAATTCCCAAAATTGTTAATGAGCTGCTGTCCTTCAAATGTTGGGAATTGGAACACACATTTACTTGTTTCTTACTGGATACCCAGCTGTTTTTCAAAGAAATTGTATTAATTTAACAGGGTACAAAACATACACTTGCCTAACATCCAACATTACAGAACATCAAACTACTAGCTCTGACTGGGTTAAAGTGCTATTGATCGTTATTGGATTTTCCAGTAGAGGTCTCTCAAGGTAGCCTTAGCCTGGGTTTGAATATGGATTTTTTTTTAATCCTCAATGGACATTAAAATAACTGCAGTACAATAATTGTAAGTTTGGCCTGGGCTCCAGTGTAAGCAAAGTAAAAAAGATGAGATGATTATAGAGACCAAACTGGCCTCTCACCCGCTAAGACAATGATTTCTCCAAGGCAGGCTTAAGGCACATTTAAAAAGTCATAGAAACATTTGTCTAATACCCTATTTGCATCAAAATAATGTGAAAAAGCACACATTGAAAACACAACTTCTTGATAGGCCATTATTTAAGCAGTGTGAGTAGGCTATAAATGTACTGCTATATTTCTTTATGGTACTACGTTATTATCTCATTGGGGTTTAATGAATCATTTACCTCAATCTAATTCAGAGACCGTCAACCCAAACCTGTTAGTAGTGGTTAGACTAGATACATTTCTGGTGAACTGCTTCACTACTGCTCCTCTGGGATTGCAGCAAATGCTGGTACACTGCAGATAAAATGCAGTTCTCACGTAACGCTCTCTATATGGAAGCAAAAGAACATGATTAGCTGAGAATATGTCTAAGGTGTTTGAGTTTTTGTTCTATGTATTAGGTTTTTACTAAAGTTGAAAGGCTTCTGTTAATAACAGTTGTCAAAAAAGCAATGAACTGGACAGTGCAAGATTATATCATTTTAATGAAAAAGCTTACTCAGTGAAAGCAATCATCACTACTGCGACTACAGTTGTATTTAAATTCCCACAAGATGGTACAGATGAATACACATATAGTAAGGATTGACAATCAATAGCAATTACTGGATTGGGGATGTAACACAATTCAATTTTAAGTGCCAGAAAATTATTGTTATTAAAGAACAAATAACGTCTACTATCACAAATGTAATGTACTGTTGTTCATTACAGTGGTGCAATGGCTGAATGGGAATGCTCAGAACAGTAGCCCTCATTCCCTCGCCTCAATCACACCAATGCTACAATATTCTATACTGAACCTTCAACACTCAGTAGCTGTAGAGAAGTGGTGTATAACTCTAATAAAGCTAATTAAATAGCTGCACTATCTTATACTAAAAATGTTAAAGAAATGTTCTATATTGGCTTTCCACAAACTAGTTTACCAGTATGTGGTGAGTGGAGTTTTGTTTCCTAAACCTTTCGTTTTTTAAATGTAAAACTTACTAATAGTGGGTAATTCTCTGATACCTGTCACTGTATTCACTATAGTTTTAAATCTAGATATTCATTTCTTTAAGACAGTGCTCAAACAGAAAGACTGAGAAGAAGCTAATTTTTGGTCATGCAATTAGAATTTAGTTTAACTTTCTTGCTGAGAGCTTGCGAGCTGCTCCATCACACTGAGAAACTCTGGACTCAGACCATTCTGACACAAACCAAATAGCACTGAGAGGTAGCCACTGTACTCTCTGCTGCTGTGAAACACATTCTCATGCAAAAAGCTGTAAATATTATATTAGCCGAGGGATTCTATAACACTGTGTGATATCTAAAAATATTTGCACTACTACTTCTGGCAAAAAGCACAGATTCATTTTCAGAATACAATTTACACAAGCTATCTATGACAGGTTTAATGCATATCTGAGAACAGTCTGTGCAGATGTTGCTATGCAGTTTTACATTAAGATGCTCTCTTGAATGTTAATTTGAACTATATGGAAATGCTTCCACTAACAGGGCTCCCAGCAAAGTGTGTGCAAATGATGTATTGTTGAAAGTGCTACGAATCCCACATAGATAGATTGGAAACTACGCACATCTGCCCCTTTCCCTTGTTTTGTTCCATTTGAGTTTTTTCTGACACTTGGACTACAACATCAAGTACCATTAAACAATATAACGTATACAAACCCTGGGGCCTGAGGCAGACGTAATGCCTCTGCAGCAGCGATGATCTCTGCCATGTAGACTCCAATAGCAACTTATGAGTCTCCATGAAGGAACACACCTGTCGATGTTTTGCAGAATGAGAAGTAATCAGAAATAGACGAAGCGTTCAGGTGTTTGAATGTGCATGCGATTTCCAAACCACAGATTCTTTTTTGGCATAAAACTGTTATGAAGAATTAACTTCATTTTATTGAATAAGGGCACATATCCTAAGGCCTCATCCATATGTATTGTTAACTTTTTATATGCCTCCCTTACAATTAGTTTTACATACAATGGCCACAAACTAGATACAAAGAATTAACAGAAAGACAAAATACTTAGAGCAGCATAATATATACAGCTATGGTCAACATTTTTGCATCACTCTATATAATTAACTAATTTTGCTTCATAAAGTAGAATGAAACCTGCTGAATAATGTTACGTTAACATATTGAATTGCATACTACGTTGTCAATATCTAACATTAAATACTGTACTACTATTATGGCTTCCGGTAGACTTTTGCGATTTCACTTTGTAGTTTCTTTGATTGCATGATGTTAAATAAAAGACCTAAATTATGTTCATATAGTTTATTTTTATTTTGTCTCATTCCAAGAATTCTTGGTGATGCAAAACTTTTGGCCACAGCTGTGCATATAAGGCGACAGAATGCATGTTGAGTTTGTGTATCTGAAAAAATAAATCCTCCTTTTGAGGTACAGCCACCTGATGTTCTGATTGATCAGAACACCAAGTATGTAGCAGGGCAGACACTAACACTGTTCTGTCTATATCAAAAGCCTTTCAAGTATATACATTCAGAACACAACCTCTCATCACTCGATAACCATCAAGAAAAACATCTCAGCTCCTGAAGATTATTGGCTGCTGATATAAAATGTGGGGAGACATTTGATTTGATTTTCACAGCTTTGTCCCAAACAAAAGAAACAACAAGAATTTCTGGAAATTTTGTTTTGCATTTCAGTAAACAAGAAAAATAAACAAATATTGCCAGCAAGCTTGATGTGAAATCTTATTAGCCATTGCTATTGGACTGCAATTATATTTTGACATCTTGACGTTCTGTCTTCGTAAGCAGAACCATTTTAAGTACTTGAATGTCACTTTTAATGTATTTCACCAAGTGAATATGAGTGAACCTTCAACCTGAAATTCAAAAAGTTATACTGTAATATCTGTGTCCTCAGAAAGAAAGCAGAGGACCTTGCTTGCTTACTAGTGTGTGCACTGATGACAACAGCTGAATCTATGTTTCCTGAGGCACTGGCACACATCACTTGGCACTCCTTCAATTCCAATGCCAGAAGGTCACCCCGAAATGCAGAAATTGACCTTAGGCTACAATCTTAATTGTTTCAGCTTTCTAATGTCTTTCTGCCTGGATACTATTCAAGCACTATTGTACCTAGAAAATGTGTGTGTTGGTGTGCTGATATTATTTTACAACAACTGCTGTTGCTGATATAGTCTGATGTTATTACCATTATAAAGCTGGTCTCCCTTCTAATTTTGTGAAGACATTCTGAAGACAATATCCATGTGCCAAAACCAATGATTGAAGACCAAGATTATTTGGCAGTCCTCTGTATTATTGCAGATTCAGTTCTGTCTGCAAAGCATCATTTCCTTCCTGACAAGGGCTGGTAGTGTTAATATGGCAAAACCTCTAGGCATTGATCCAGAGGGGTTGGGTTAAAGAGTGAGAACTTCACACTGTGAATTTGCTTGTTTTTTACAAAGGCAGGCACAGCATTACACTATACCTCACTTTATCTTAACCTGCCAGTTTCAACTCTACACCCCTATGAAGATAGCTGCCCTCCATAGAAAAATCAAATCCTAACATTATTATTGGTAATTAATGGTATTTTTTAATTTATTTATTTCTACATGCCATAAAACAATAAAGCACTTCTTCACAGTTATTTTAATTGCATATGACAATGGCATCTACAGAGTTCGTTTCATAATTCTATAAATTGATGATCAAAGCATTCCTAAAACTTGCAATGCTGCAGTTTATAAATTAATAATAAGTATGCTTAACGTATATATTGATGTAATTAGCCTTTACTTATAATTAAAATAGCTTTATTTATTTTAAACTGTAGAGGCTTATAGAGTCTCAGAGATTACGGTATTTATGCTGTGGTAATCGAACACTCACTTTTTTTTACAATACCTTGTTTTGTGTCTATATATATATATATATATATATATATATATATATATATATATATATATATATATATATATATATATATATATATATCCCTAAATTTAACAAGTGGGCCTTAACCTTAATGAGCAAAATTAAACTAAGAACAAAGATACATCTGAACCTGGCACTGTTGAGATCCAGCCAGCTCATTAAGGTTTTCTGTCCTTTTAGCACTGCAGGCAAATCACTTCTGCCAGGTTAGCTTAAACGCCCTATTAAGTATCTGTCTTTATTTATAATGCATCATCACGTAGAGCATTCCAGTGCTTACATTAGACTGCTGCTTATGCTCTTTTTTGATCTTTATGTGATGGAGAGCTTTGCTTGCAAAAAAAAAAAAAAATAAATCAAAGCTGCAGGCAATGCTCAGTCTACCAGAGCATATGCTTATGTCCTTTTAATCTATTAGGAGAGATCCGAGATAATACTCTTTGTTGTTCTAAAGAGAAGTCTTTGTTTTTCAGCCTTATTTTTCTTTTTGTAGAGTGGTGAAATAGAAGAACTGATGAAAAGAAAACCAGCTGTTTTATATTTACTAAGCCTTTGTTCCAATAGAAAGTTTGCAATAGAAACAGAAAGTGGAAACCTAGTAAGAAACAACTCAGATGCATGTAGCAATAAAATAAAATAAATACAGTGGAGTTTACTCGAGAAGCAAAAGGTAAGTGTCCCATTATAGATATGAGTGACAGCTTACAAGTTTACAAACTCATTGTATGCTAGTGCTTTTAACTTTTTGTTAAAATTATAAAAGTAGGGAAATCAGTAGAAACCCACAGTGCTGCCATTTCAGTATAGCAAATAAAAAGGGAAACATGCTAACCATCGTGCCTGAGATAACATCCGACACTATATGAAAGCTTTGAAAAGGGATTTTGATGTACTTATCTCACTGAACTAGAATGTAGTGTTGATATTGCAGTCAGTCAACTGCTGCACACCTCCTGGAGTGCTGGCAAGATTAGACAGCCTTTCTTGTTACAAAAAACACACATTATTGCAAACAAGTTCCCATTAGGAACCAAGAATTAGAGAATGTGATTGGATTTTTAAGGAATATAAATGAATGATTATGTTGGAGAAGAAATGTGTAAAAGCAACTTACAATAAGGCAGGATAATAAAGAAAACACAGATAGAACAGTACTACAATTTACTTAAAAGAATTATATAGGTAATTGAATAATTGCATAAACCTTAGTTCTATACATTAAGACTCACAAGTAAAGTTTTAGAAACAAAAAGTCTATATATATATATATATATATATATATATATATATATATATATATATATATATATATATATATATATATATATATATAAAAATAAAAAAAAAGAAAAGGATGTTTTAGGTACTTAAAAGGTAGAATAATTGATTACAAATTAATTATCAGGACGTTTCAGACCACAAGTCCTTAATGTGTGTGTGTGTGTGTGTGTGTGTGTGTATGTGTATATATATAAAAAAAAAACTCTGGTTGCATGCTTTAGACCCTTTCCAACTCCATGCACACCTTTTCTATTATTAACCATCCAGTTTCTTCTCCTAATAACCGACATGCTTTCCACCCTGTGACTGTTTTGCACCCTGTGACTGTTTTGCACCCTGTGACTGCTTTGCACCCTGTGACTGTTTTGCACCCTGTGACTTCTTTGAACCCGGTGACTGCTTTGAGCCCGGTGACTGCTTTGCACCCGGTGACTGTTTTGCACCCTGTGACTTCTTTGAACCCGGTGACTGCTTTGCACCCTGTGACTGTTTTGCACCCTGTGACTTCTTTGAACCCGGTGACTGCTTTGAACCCAGTGACTGCTTTCCACCCTGTGACTGTTTTGCACCCTGTGACTGCTTTGCATCCTGTGACTGTTTTGCACCCTGTGACTGTTTTGCATCCTGTGACACGTTTTGACCACCAAAGACCCTGCTGAGATGAAATGACCTTGGACAAGCAAGTGCAGCAGGCCACCTGAAAGTAAGTTGTGCAAACTGAAAGCTAGTTCCAAAAACAGAAAATAAAATAAAAAAATCTCTATTAATATTTGAATGGCCACAAGTGGCTTCAATCTCACACACAAATAGAATGCACAAAAATAATGTATTGGATTGTATTAAGTAGACATGAGCTTTTACCAATAGTATGTTGTAGATGAAAAATTCAAGTTCTATTGAAACTCAACCATGCAAGCCCCATTACAAGAAACATAAAGTAATACTGTATTTCTCCTGTACTGTATTTATATACAAATGGGTTAAGTTATCACAAGTGTCATGAAAAAGATACATTAAAAAAAAAAAACCTTCTTTACAATGCATCTGAGTGTCCAGAATGCTGGATGAAATACAACAAAAGGTTATGGTTAGGATGAAGATGCTAAATCATGTCCATCTAGATTTAAAATAATAACAAACATGGTTAAAAAAAATAACAGTAGCTGTAATTAATGAACAATTTAACTTTTTTTCATGGCTTTGTTGGAATTATATTTTAAATTACTGCACAATATTATATATAGTTATAGTTATTTTTATTATAAGGTGATGCTTGTTAAAAGTTTGACATCGTTATTGACCGGATCTATAGTTTTTTTGCAAACGCGTGGAGCTGGCTCATTACCAATTCTACAGCTGATCTGTTTCAGCACTTTGGGCAGTTCCATTCTGCAACGCAAGATTCCGAGTGAGTATAAAAGCAAAGCCACAGCGCTCATTCTGCACACTGGCACAGCAGTTGTGTAGTCGCGAAGATGAGCTACAGCATGGAATATCTCACGAGCTCTCCACATAGGAGGGCACAAGGTGACTTCCTTCGATTTCAGCCTAAAACCCTTGGATTGTCCTCCGCGTCATTCAAACAGAGCAGTCTGGTGCTTAAAAAAGAATACAGTTCTCCTGTTCTCAGATCCACTGATAGCACAGACCTTGTAAACCAGTTTAAATTGCCGAATATAAACGAGAAGCAGCTTCTCCAGGGGCTTAACGACCGCTTTGCGGGCTTTATCGAAAAGGTTCATCAGCTTGAAAGCCAGAACAACATTTTGGAAAATGAGATTCAGGAACTGAGGAAAAAGCAAGTTTCCCTGTCCTCGCTGTCTGAAGTTTACGATCCTGAAATCAAAGCTCTAAGAAAGCTTGTCGGTGAAATCACCTTTCAAAAGGCTCAGATTGAGCTCGAGCATCATCATTTGGAGGAAGATATTCACCTTTTGAGGGGGAGATGTGAAGAGGAAGCTCGCAGTAGATCAGACACTGAGGCCAGCATTATGACACTGAAGAAAGATATTAATGATGCACACCTCTCCAAACTGGAACTGGACAAAAAAGCTCACTCTCTGATGGAAGAAATACTTTTCGTAAAGAAAAACCACCAAGAAGAGGTATCGGAAATAATGGCCCAAATCCATGATGTGCAACTTACTGTCGATATGAAAGATTTTAGAAAGCCAGACATCACTGCGGCTTTGAGGGAAATCAGAAGCCAGCTTGAAGGTCACATCAATACCAACATGCAACAAGCAGAGGAATGTTTCAGGGCCAGGGTAGCTAAACTGACAAAAGCTGCTGAAGTGAATAATGAAGCTCTCCAAGTCAGAAGAGAACACATCCACGAGCACAGACGCCAGCTGCAGTCAAAAAGCATAGAACTGGAAACAGTTAAAGGCACCAGGGAATCTTTAGAGAAGCAACTCGGTGCGCTTGAAGAGAGGCACGATGCGGAAATCAGTCATTACCAGGTAATGTCTTGCTTATATGTATGTAAATCACTTGTTATTATTTAGTATCTCTATGTATTATTGACTCGTTTGTTTAACGCAGTCAGTTTAACTCTTAAAAACAAGAGTACTATTACTTTGTTGTTGTTGTAGAATTAATAATACAATAAATAATACATCAAACTGCTGAAGGGATGCTTTATATTTATTTTTTTATGATGTGTGCCGCTATCAATATCTATTGCTGTTTTTTTTAGATAATTATTTACCACATTTACCAACTAATACAGCAAAGAATGTAATTTTTCTGTAATAGCTTGGACACAAATTATAGTTTAACCAGGTAATATCTACTGTATAGTATACTTTATTGTACCATTTTAATAACCATACTGTTGAAAATGGTTCTCTTGGTTGACACCGTTAATGTAACCTTTTACCAACAATACACACCATGCATGATCTCCAAGATTTTTAGTCAAATTTGTATTTGTAAAAATCTTTTCTGAAAGGCAAAAACCTCAATTATATTCTAAACAAACAGAACACAGCTATAAGAACAGATCAAAGCTATAAGAACAGAACATAGCTATAAGCTATTTAGAAACCCCTAAACCATTTACTTCATGGGGGTACATTTTCTCTTTCTGAAAGAATTCTACTACTGGGAATTAAAATTACAGCAATCGCTAGCTTATTGGTATTCTGTTTTACAATCAGCTGTTGATGTTGAGTAGAATTGAATAAAACAGCAATAATAACTTAATGATTGACACTTGTGTGAAGGATTGTTGAAGGATTGTAGTAATTTTTATATTGTATTGTATGGGTTTATAGGAAAAGCCTATCAATTGGCACTTTAAAATCAGGTCACTAAAAGGAATACTTTTCACCAATGTTAGACCTCCCTCAATAGATTTGAATTTCCATAAATAGATTAAATTAGCTATCATCCCTGCTCTAATTTGACAGTGTACAACGACTCATCAAATGTTTATATTTTTGCAGGATGCTATCCAACAACTGGAGCATGAGCTTAAACACACACAGTATGATATGTCAGCTCACCTGAGAGAGTACCAGGATCTTCTGAATGTCAAAATGGCCCTAGATGTGGAGATTGCTTCCTACAGGTACTTTCATATTGGTTATATGAGCTACAATGCTTTTTTTTTTGTGGAATTACTGATTCATTTATTTTGGTTGTTTCTGTTGATGCATTTTTTTTTTTTTTTTATAAATCCCCTTTTTAAAATAGTTATCAATATTCCCAGCTTAGCAACAAGAGCTTAAAAAAGATTTGATGGGGCATTACAGAACTCTAGGTACAAGGGAACAGTCTTTATATCTATTCACAAAGCTGTCAAGATAGGTAGCTTCTAGAAGATCAAAGACTTTGTTGCCTTTCACTATAACGTAGGAGTTTGCTTTTATATACCATTGGGACTTGTCATGCAAAAGTAATTTATTTGTCACATGCATTTTAAGTTCTATCTTTAACTATTTTTTTTACCATATTACCTTTTGCTTTCACTGTCTTGCATTGTCTTATATATGTATAAATAGTCAAAGGACAAACCCAGTGAGGCATTCCAATCATTCTGCTTTTCTACAGTGTACACCAGTGTGACAGTAGATTCTCTTAAGCCTCTTTTGCCCCAATATTTTACATTTTCTTAAAGTTATATTAAAAAAGAAAATTCAACACCTTGGCCCTTATGTTGAAGCAAGTACAAGGATGCAAATCTTTATAAAAACTACATATAACTATAAAACACTAGTAAACACACTATATATATATATATATATATATATATATATATATATATATATATATATATATATATATATATATATATATATACGGTGGCAGGGGGAGGGTCAGATTCCTCCCTGCCTAAAAAACATGTGAAAATGTACACTTTGTATAATTGAGTTGCTTTTGTTTAATTGTAGTATTTGTTTTAATTGTTTTATTGTTAATTATCCCCTGGACCTGGCTATCATTGTAAATTAGAGCCAGGTGCAGGGTATTTAAGGAAAGCAGCCATTCCGCTCAGTGTCGAGGCTTAGGCTTAGGCGTAAAGAGCTCGACTCGAAGTCGTAAAGGTCTTTTAAAAAATAAATAAATAAATAAAAATAAAAAAAATAGTAATAATAATCTACGTTTGGTTTTTATAAACTCTGTTAGTGTTTATTTTCATGTTATATGTCAGGTAAACAGCTTAGCTGTCCTGCGAGTCAGTCAGGGACATGCATATGTTTAGTGAGTGCTCTGAGGGAGCGAGTTGTTTGTTTGTTTTTGTTTGTTTGATTTATATTGTGAATAAAAGTGCGCGTAAGCGCTTTAAACATCAAAGTTTTATCTCTGGGTCACGTTTTTAAAGGGGCATGAACCCGATCTATATATATGTAACAAACATACACATTTATACACTCTTTTGAGACAATTTGCCTTTGCCAATTTGTAAGTGTTTCAAAATTTGGTTTAAATGTTACTTTTTAAGCATTGGATACATTATACAGCTTGATGTACTCCTGATCCTTCACCTGCATGCCTTCACTATCAAATTCACAGTGCTGTCATGGACTAAACATAATTGTTTAAATGATATCTGATGAAAAACTGTGACATACAGTTTTTTCTGTCATGGTCAGGTGTGTGATAACAAACAATTGATGGCATGGCAACCTATAATTGATGATTTCATATCTACTGCTTCTATTGCTGCTGGCACCTAACTATCCAACTCTTTGATAAGCTTATCTCAAGTTACTTAATGCATATTCTTCCTACAAACAGCACATACTATCATGTTATTTTTTCTTTTAATATTTTGTATGTGTCACACTTACTTTTGCCCATATTTATCAGTTATAAAACTTCAAATATTAAGTAATTTATGTTTTAGCTGTATAAATAAATATTTTATATTGACCATTGGTATTTAATGCAATATGTTATAAATATAAAAAACTTATTTCCACACTCAGTAATTACATTTCTTTTCTTAGGAAACTTTTGGAAGGTGAGGAAGCAAGATTTTCTTCAGTTACTGCAGGTCATGTTCCAGCCTCATACGAGTACAAACAATCCTCTGTCTACACTGTGCCAAGTTTCACAAGGCAGAAAACTACCACTAAGAAGGTGGAACCACAGTACAAGTTTGTTGAGGAGATCATCACAGAAACAACCAAAGAAGTGGAAATGACAGAGATTGATGACACTGATACCGAGGAAATAATGAGTGAAGAAGAAAGGATTGAAAAGGAGAGTCCAGGGGATGAGGTGGAAACAACAACTGACATTGGAGAGGCTCAAGAGGATGGAGAGGAATTGGAAACTGTAGAAGCAAAGAAACACAAGGAAGATGAACAAGGAGACATCTCAGCTGAACCTATGGATGAGGAGGAAACTGCAGTTAGAAAAGGTGATGAAAAAGCAGCTGAAGCTGAAGTTGCATCGGAAGCTGTAGAAGAGACAGAAACCTCCCAAGATGATGTGGTTGATGCAGAAGACACCAAGGATGAGAAAGAAGCAAAAGAAGAGAGCCCTGATCAAGTAGAAACCTTTGAGGATGTGAATACAACTATTGTGGAAGAAATCACAAAGGAACCTACAGATGTAGCAGAAACAGAAACAGATACTAAAGTAGAGGCACCAGAAGATGAGCCTTTAGGAGATCCAAAATCACTGCCCAGTGAAATGACACCAGAAACAAATGAATGTGAAGAGTCAAAAAAGGTACTGACTTCAGATAACAAAACTGAAGAGGTAAAACAAGTAGACAAAACAGAAGACACAAAAGGGGAGAGCTGTGTAACAAAGAAAGAGGAAGATACATCTGAAGAGAAAAGTGTCACAGTAGAGGATGAGGTTATTAAGCCAGAAAAGAAAAGCCCTCTTGTGGAAAAGACAGCAGAAAAAGCAATCCATGAACACACTGAGGAACAAGATACAGTGGAACCAAAGGAAATGACCAGTGCATTGGAATCAACAGAAGAACCTGACAAAACAGAAGATAAAATAACCACCAGCGTCAAAGTGGAATCCAAGGATATTCTGAAAAAGGAGGTGGTGAGCCAATCAAAATTAGAAGAAGAGGGTGCTTCAGAACCTGAGAAGACTGAAGAGAAAGCAACCCCAGATATTGAAGCAGCACAGGAAGACATTCCAAAAGAGGAGACTGTAAGTGAATTAAAATCAATAGAAGAAGAAACTTCAAAATCTGAAAAGACTGTAGAAGAGGTTACCATGGATTTCAAAGTGGAAAACAAGGACCTTATAAAAGAGGAGATGGTCACCCAGACAAAATCTGAAGAAAAGGATGCTTCAAAACCACACACACCTGAAGAGAAAACAAAGGCATTTATTAAGGTGGAACCAGAGGATCTTCAGAATGAGGAGTCAATGAGCCAACAGAAATCAAAAGATGTTGCTTCGAAGCCTGGCACACCCGAAGAGAAAACAACCCCAGATATCAAAGCAGACGAAGATGCAAAACAGGAAACTTTGAGTGAATTAAATCTGGCAGAAAAGGACATTTTGAAACCTGAAAAGACTGAAATTAAAGAATTCACAGATGACAAGGTGGATGTTAAAGACCTCCCAAAAGAGGATACAGTAAGCCAATTGATACTAGAGGATGTTTTGAAGTCTGTCAAACCTGAAGAGAAAGCAACCACAGAAATTAAAGTAGAAACCAAGGAAATTCAAAAGGAGGAGATGGTTAGTGAAGTGAAATCAGTAGATGTTGCTCTGAAGTCTGACAAACCCAAAGAGAAAGCCATCCCAGAAGATGAAGAGTTAAAAGCAGACAAAATTCTAGAGGAAGGGGAGAAATCTGATTCAGAGGAAGACCAAAAGCCTGAATTAACACTTTCTCCAAAAGAGGAAGAGAAAGGGGACAGCATTACAGCACTAAGTGAAGGAAAAGATGAAAAACTTTCCAAGAAAGACTACAAATCTACAGAGGACACAGGGGAGGCGAGATCATTCAAATCTGATCTAAAGGAGAGGACAGAAACTCACACTAGCTTGGACACAAAACCACAAGAGATATCTCCAGGAAAGGAGAACCCAACTGACAGCTCAGAGATGGAAAAGACAGAGGACTTAAAGAAGACAGATTCGATTCAACAAAAAAAGAAAATACAAGAATGTCCAGAGAGCCCAGATACTGAAGCAGATGAAAAGATCAATGATTCCAAAGAAGACAAAACAGCGGAGGAGGAAGTGCCATCTTCAAAGGAAACTCCTGTAAAAGAAGACAAACTGCTGATAGGTGACATGGATGAAAAGATAGAGCCAGAAGAAAAGGTGACAGAAGAAAAAGTCACATCCACAACACAAGAGAATGGTCTTGATGAAAGTGAAGACTTGAGCAAGGAGGAGACAACATATACAGTGGAGACAAAAGTGCCTGCAAAGGAGAGTCAGGTAGAAAAGTGAAAAGCAACACAAGAAGAGCACAAAACCTCTAAGAAAGATACAATGGAAGATATTGACAGCAGAAAGTAATATATAAAAATTTTTTAAGACAGAACTTACAAAATGCATGTGGCAAAGCTATTCTTTCAGGGTCTAGGCAACGTAGCAAAATAAATGTATTTAGGTGTTATAAAAGACATTTCAAAAATAAAATTTTTAATGCATGAAAATGTGTAATGTACTGAACAGATAGTCCGGTTTGCTAAATTCTAATATACAGTGCTATGTAGTTAAATCTGAACTTTAAATGAGTTTTAAATCTGTATTGACTGTCTGAAAAATTTGTGTGTAGCAATGCCCATGAATGATATCTACAAAAATGCTTTCTGAATATAAGAATAAATTACATTTGCAGCGAATGTCATTGTCTATTAGTATGAGTTGTTTTCAGAAATAATTTAATAACTCTGGAACTTGAGATTCATTCCAGTCCTGGCCTTTATATCCAAAGCTGGTTCTTCCAATTCTAGTCTCTCTTCCAAACCTCTTATAAATTGATTAAGTCAACCAATTAAAAGTACATCCAGACCCTGAAGTATTTCATTATAGCATTTTACCTCTTAATCCTGGAGTGCAATGGTCCTCCAGGACTGTGACTGGGCAGCCCTGCTGTAGGGCAAGTTCAGGGTTAAGAGTCTGTTAGGTAATTTAGAGCCTGCTTTGAACAAAGACCTGGTGTGAAATGGTCTTTGAAGAATTATGCTTTGCACCTCTGCTTTATGTTTTTTTGGGATAAAACAGGGTTGATGTGAGGTAATGGAAGCATTTGCCACAATGGCATAATGAAATAATTTCACCATGCCCTACTGGGCTGCAGTGGTAAAGAGGCAAATTATTAATGGATAGTTTGAGAATCAGACTAATTAATTTGTAGGTTAGTTTTTATTATAAATTACATCTGGTTTTATTATTAGTAACATCATCTATCAGAAACTCTCTCTCTATGTCTAAAAAAAAAAAAAAAAAAAAAAAAAAAAAAAAAAACAGACTTAGCAGTTGTGACCCAGTTATAGTATAAAGAAAGAATAACACAAAGTTTAATTATTCACAGTTCAAGTAATGTATCAATAAATCACATTCGTTAAAAAAAAAATACTGATGTTTTGTAAACTAGAACACCTCATCTGGTAACACATCTGCACAAAATACAAATTAAAAATTTGAGTACTGCTATTGACAGCAGATTAAAACACAAAGCAATGTTCTCTCTCAAAATCTCCAACATGATCTATATAGCCTAGCTGCTTTTATCTGTAAGCAGGTAGTTTTAGACATTGGCAGAAATGCATTAGCTAAAATAACACATTTTAGAAAATGATGTATACATAACTTAACTTAAATATTTGTTCTCAAGTTCACTCCACACAGCAAGCTTTTTTACATTTTCAAAATGTTGGTTGACTTCATGAGGATGTACTTGTCCAACATGATATAACAAGAAATCCTGACATTATTGGCCAGACTTAAATTATATAGTATCAGGAAAAGAAAAAAATAACTCCTATCATCAGGTCATCAACTTGTAATTCCCTTTCATTTTTAATATCAGACTGCACCATCACTTTTTGCATAACAACAATATCACATTTCTTGTGATTCTAGTTTTAAGAAAGAAGGAGGAGAATATCTAGAATGTCGTAATACTGGCATGTTCAGCCACTGAAGTCATATTAGTTAATGGAGTGGCTACTCTATATGGGGTTTTCTATAACTGCTGCATTTTACCTATACTTCCAGCATGACATTCTGAAGCTGTTCAATGTGATTTGATACATATTGCAAACCATTAACTCTTGAACTATCATTAATTATGATTTTGATTGAAATGCAGTTCCCTGAAAGATCCAGATTATAAGGAGAATTTTTGTAAGCAAGCCTCAGTTACAAACAATAAGAAAAAAATGTGCACATAGGAGCCCTTATTTATTTATTTATTTATTTACAACTCTCAATTGTTTATTTCTGGTTAATAATTGCAAAGTACTTTGTATAGTAAATAAGTATGCATACATTCTATGCTATGTAAGAACACATATTTGTAAATCAGAGTTATATAATAGACAATTCAATTTAAATATAGTAGTTGTTATTTAAACAGTGTTCAGTTAATTTTCCCCATGTAAAGATTTATATTGTTAATAAAAAAAGTAAAACAAAGTTTATTAACTGAACCAGATTTCAGTCATAATATTTCAGTTTTGATACATTGCATTATTGCTCAGTTCAGCATTCCCTTATCTTATGAGAGTTTCTCCACACTACACTTGATATTGCATTGGGGCATTTTGAGCTTGTTCAGAGAGAAAGTTTTTTTTTATTTTTATTTTTTCAGATATGGGAATAAAGCCCACTGTGAAGAAATCAAACATCTAACAGTTCATGTGAGTCTCTGTAGTGTCCAGGGAGGTGCTAATTATTCATTTAAAGGAGAGTATTTTTTATATCCAACTGATAACACCCTCTTATATCTAATGTTTTTCAAGTTAATTTGACAGATTGTGTATATAGGTTATAGTGATGTAAACACTTAGAGAATTGATGTGTTTGCATAGTTTAGCCATCAGTGTAAATTCAAAAATGCTTAGTTAAGGGAAAGACTAATTCAGCGTCTTCATCAGCATGGAGAGAACATTCTGATATTCTTCATTGTGACAGTCTAATTCCAATACCTTCTCACAGAACTCGATGGCTTTCATTTTATGAATAAACCCCAGCATGCCAAAGGCTTCTCCATCTTGGGGATTCTTCCTGATGTGTTTATCAGCAGTTTTCTTGAGTATGGAAAAACACATTTCACGTTCTTTAGAAGGATGTTGTATCTTTAACCCTTGCTTGTAGTGTTTGATTGCATCCGACTCAGTTTTGTTGTAATTGAAATGGAAATTTCCATAATGTTGATGCAGGGCTTGTTTCTCTTCTAGCTTCATATCAGGAATACCAAATAAAGTCTGAAATATTTCTCTCCCTTTTTAATGTTTCTGGATTCTGCATACATTTGTGCCAGATCCATCTGAGGATACAGGTAAAATGGTTTATGCTTCACCGCTATTTCAAAGTGTGAAATGCACAGCTCAATCAGGTTTCTCAACTCTATGCTGTAATTATGAGAATAACCTGTTTCCCTTTTCCAATCATATATTTTGCATTTATAACAGAGGGCTATTTGGTGATGCAGAAGCCATTCATCAGGTAAAAGTTTCAATGCACCTTTTAAAATTTCCAAGGATTTCTCTATAGAGTCCAGCTCTTTGAAAAACTTTGCCACGTGATGAATTACCTGGGGGTTTTCTGGTGACATCTTCAGATCTTTGTTGATATACTCCAAAGCTTCCTTTTCCTGTTTACATTGCTTTAGTTTATTTCCCAGGTATGCCATAATCATTGTGTCTTCTGGGTTAAGCTCTTAGCTGTTGCAGTGCAGCTGGGTCATCTGATTCAGAACCCCAAAGGCGATACAGTGCAACGGCATATCCAGCATTCCACTCTTTCTCAGCTGGTTCTTCCTTGAGGGCTTTTCTGAAACATTCTTTGGCTCTCTTGTTATGTTTCGCGGAGAATTTCAATAAGGACCATCCCTTTTCCCCATACACTTCAGGGGGAAGGACTGTGATGGACAATCGCTTGCAAATGTCTTCCAGCTTCTCCAGGTAGCTCTGGGCTTTGGTGAGCTCACCCATGTGATAGTACACCCAGGCAAAGTTTCCATAAGTAACAATGACCAGCTTCTCAAATTCGTCTCCGTGGTCCTTCCTTGTAACTTCTTCATCTTTTTCTAGATTTTGTATTGCTTTTTCATTTAACGCCTGGAGGTGTTTCACATAAGCTAGCTGGTTGTATGAGTGCCCAGTTCCTTTATATTTACCTACAGATACCTGTATTTGATTTTTTAGTCTCTCTTCCACATATTTAATGTCAGTGTCTTTCTTTACCAAATCCCACGTGAAATGACACACTAGTTGCAGAAGTGCATTTTCTAAGGCATTTTTTTGGTTCAAACTGTAAACCATAATAAAAATGTATAATTATAAACATGGAATATTTATTGCATGGAATTACATACCATCCTATAATTGGTGTGTAATTATTTATTGTATTACATTTTCTTCACTTGATTGAAGAGTTTTGTTTTGGTTATTTATTATTTGTTCAATGCATGTAGTTTTGTATTGTTTGCATTCACCTATTTCTTCTTTGCCATGTTTGTTTTACTTTCACTGTAATTGGTATTTTGTTTGCATGAGAAAATGATTTAGCATTTTGCAGTTTGCATTGTTGTGCTGCCTTTAATAAATCTGATTAATGGAGTCAAATCACCCCAGGTAGCACACCAGGATGGTTAATACAGAGTTAAAGGGAAGTATTTAAGCTGTTTAGATCTGCAACTGTTTAGACTAACAAAATAGAAATCAATACTGCGCCAGAGTTCTTTTAGCATTGAGTACACTTGGTATACAGCAGCACGTGTAAATACCACAGACCTTTATTATCTATATCCCCAGCCTGGAGCATTTCATTTACTCCTTGCTCGCTGAAAATAGTAAAAGAGCTCCACTTTAGCGCTGGTTTGAAGTATTTAGTTTAAATCAATAACATTGGACCACCATGTGTGAGTGATTTAAATTATATTTGTTTTTTAACTAACAGTCATTATTGAGTTTATACTGAATTCATACAAAGAAAATGATTTGCATTTCTCTTGTTAATGTGTGGTAATTAAACTATGTCTATAGTACATATTAAAACATTTTCAAAAGTATCTCTGCCTTAAGCTGCTGTGGCTCAAATGACTACTGTCATGAACTGTACTTTATGTTAAAGAGAACCACTTAAAGCATCACATCCCTTAAACTAGAAAATTAAGCTGGTGTTCTTGTTGTGAAGGTCAGCTGAGCTGATACAGAGCTCATTCTAATTTTGAAACTTAGCAAGAAATTGAAACTTAGCTAGAAACCAAAACTAGTAGTTACAGACCACTGACCACTTGAGTCAACAAATGCCAAGTTCGTAGAAAGGGTGCAAGGGTACCGCATATAGCGCCAGCAACAGCAAAAAAAATAAATAAATAGTGAAATAGCTCACATCACTCTATTTTCAGGGTGTGGTATCTGAAGTATAATTAACAAGTACAGAGAAACGTCATTTCTAATTGATAAACCCAGGACTGGAAGACCCAAAAAGCTGAAAAGCTCACAAAATCGACACACCAAACAAAAATAAAACGAAACACAAGTCACTCTCAAACACATTTCAAATAACACACAAATCTCAAATAACACATAATAGAAAAACTAAACACACAAAAGAAAGACTCTTTCCCACAGCTATTTTCATGAACGTAACCTTCATATTTCTTATTCCTTTAAGTTCAATACCCCAAAACAGCACATAATACAAAAGTAATAAATAATTTAAATAGTCAATGCAAAAACTCTCACATTCGGAACACTGGTTGGTTGTGAGTCACGGCTGAAGCCTGGTGCCACGCCCAAGACGTGTATCGGACCGGGGCCTAACGCAGATATCTTGCCTTGTGGTTTCACAGCACAGTTCAGGGTCAACGCCACAAAACGCATAGTAGAAACAGGTCTTTCACTGGTGGGGTGCGACAGTGGAAATGTGGGGAAACGTGGATTCTAACCAAACCGGTTCAATGGTGGAAGGAGAGAGAATGTGAAAGCCTAATTGGAGGACAGGACACATTCAGTGGTGATCAGAAAGAGCTGAATTTGGATACATACTGTATCAAATGCAGTGAGATTGTCAGTAACTGAAATGTCTGGGTTGAGAATGGGTAGGAGGCCTATTGCCTGATGAGGCAGACACATTGCTGTAGTTTTGCTACTCTGTCCCCTGCATTCCTGCACACTGGAAGGTCCCAATAGTTCTCAATATTAAAAAAGGCAGATCAACAGCCTGCATTAGAACACTTAATTCACACATTTCCTAGGAAAAAAAAAAAAAAAAAAAAAAAACCTGCCACTCAGGCCTCCAGTGTGTGATGTTCTAACTTGACTCTAGATGTGAATTTCTTTTGCCTACATATGGAATACATTAGTGCAGTTTGTGTGCTCAGTTTTCCAGGATAGAGCGTTGTTATGTGAAAAACATTTAGGTCATAGGGCAAATGGCTAAACGCAGATAAACTTTAAACGTCATCTGCAGGATGAGACACACACTGCACAATTACAATGGGAACAGTTTGCAATAAATACAGAGAAGTTGGGTTAAAATGAGAATATTCATTCTGGCTGTGCCTACGGTGTGAAAAATATTTTTAGCACCTCATGGTACACATACAGAGTAATCCTGTAAGTTTTGTTTTCTAATGTGGGTGGTAACCTTTATTTTTTCAAACGAAAGCTGCATCACAAAAGCAATTTTGTGAAATGAAAAATAATGTCTCATAGGAAAAAGAAAAGATTCAATCTAGTCAACTGGGATTATACCAATCTGGGGAAATAATACCAATGATGAAAAAAACAATCTGGTTACATTCCTCAGGGTTCATGTAACAGCTAAGACTGAATGCGTCATTCATAACAAATCCATGTACCTTTGTTTGATTGCTAAAAATAATGGTAGTGAATAGGCATTCTTGTCTTTCATGTGAAAAAACCACAGGGAGTTTTTCAACATTGAAGCAACAGCATCTTTCGCTACCACTTTGCGATATTTCATTTAAAACCATACAACATTTTTGGGGTGATGGGGCACGGGGAGGTCTACCAAATGATTTAAGAGTTAACTATTTGGAGCAGTCAATTTACACATAGCAAAATGAATGTCATAGTTACAGTATGATGTATTGCTTCAGCTGGGGTTCTATGGTTTGCGCTCTGAGCTTTGCTGAACAGGATTTGCAAAACAAGTATAATTTGTTAGGTAAAGGTCACTGTGGAGAAAGTGTCATTGAGGCTGTCCTTCTCATTGAAGCTGCCCTTCTCATTGAGGCTGTCCTTCTCATTGAGGCTGTCCTTCTCATTGAGGCTGTCCTTCTCATTGAGGCAGTCCTTCTCATTGAGGCTGTCCTTCTCATTGAGGCTGCCCTTCTCATTGAGGCTGTCCTTCTCATTGAGGCTGTCCTTCTCATTGAGGCTGTCCTTCTCATTGAGGCTGTCCTTCTCATTGAAGCTGCCCTTCTTATTGAGGCTGCTGTGTAGAGGGACTCTGATTATATTGGCAATCTCTGATAATGACCTTTTCACTCAAGTTAATATTAAAGAAGTAAAGCTTCAAGTGACATGTTGCACCAGAACTCTACAATTTTTTCTTTTGATTTATTCAAATGTATTATTATTATTATTATTATTATTATTATTATTATTATTATTATTATTATTATTTGGTTTGGAGCTGCACAGTCATCTTTCTGGCTCCAATTTTTCTCTGAAATACCATAACATTAAAACTAGACCCCTTAACTGGAAGCGTTATACCATTTGCATTATCTCTAAATTACATTTCTTACCTGTTTAATGTGTATAATTGTGTGTTAAAGTTTCCTTGGCCATTCAATTTTATGTGCATTTCATAGTGACCAAAATATTCAGAGTATGAAACATATTTAACATGTTATGACAGTAATACTAGATTTAAGTTTTCTGTTGTTAATAATTATAGATTGCACTAACCTGTTTAAAGTAGTTAATCGTTTTAAAGCCAACTAAGCATATTAAATATTCCAGTACATTTACATAAATGTTCATATGACAAATAATAATAAATATATTACAATCACAGCAGACCTAGATCACTGTCAAGCTTAACTGTAGATTCATATTGAACCCTGCTGCCTTGCAATATTTGATTACGGTAAAGAGTTCAATAACTTCCTTAAAACTAGCTAGCTGGAAGGTTTTATGCTGCATCTCTATTCAGTTTCTAGTCCAATTATATTTGAACACGTGTAAAGAGCTTCAATGTGAGCCACATAATATCCAATACTTTAGCCTGAATTTCTACGTTATAAATTAACACATTCAAGATGAGGTGAAGCTATGGGAAAAGATAAGAAATTTATTGGGAAACTGATTTCAGACAACAAAAGTTATGCAAAATCTGAACAATATATATATATATATATATCACACTTATGTTTCTTTGTTGCCAGCATCCATCATTTCAAATAACAAAAAGTACCTCTGATTGTCCTCCTAACAATAGACATTGACAGAATGTGAGGACAGAATGCTGTGGCAGTGCTGCTGTTGATAACTCCTGGAATGTCTCTTCCTGTTCCTCATTTCAACATATACCACTTACAGAAGATGAGGAATGGAAGAGTAATGATATATCTGCCTCCAGAATACCAGAAACCTGGTAATGCAGGACCTTGGAAAAGTGGTACTGGTAGAATTTGTCTTTTTTTTTCAGAAAGTTTAACAAAAACTATTTAACTGAAATGTGAGGGAAAAAAAAAAACCCTTTCACAGGATGTAGTGATAATGGCTGGGCTCTTAAAGGTATTTCTACTGATCCTACTGTAGATACAGCTATAGAACAACTTGTTCGTTGATACACCGTATGTAAATTTCTCATTGATGGATTGATTAAATACCTTTATGAAGCTCTGTGAAATAACAATGTGATGAAAACCTTGTTTCTTTTTTAGCTGGTAGTGACCAAATAGCATTTATAGCCTGAGGGCCGACAACAAATGAGTTTTGGTGTCCTCAGCAAAGTCGATTCTAGCATAAGCATTGTCAGGGTTGCATTGGTATGAAAATTAACTTTTCTCCGCTTGAGAGAGCCTGGCCTGTGGTTGAAATACAACATGTAGTGGGGTGTGTCTGCTCTATGGAAAAATAAAGAATAGGGATGGGCAATGCAGTCATCACAATAACTCGAATACCTTCTCACAAACCCACAAAGCTACCACATAATTTACTTATGAAAACATACTTAAAAAAATAAATAAATAAATAAATAAACATACAGACAAACGAACCAGAAAAGCACCGCAACCCCAAACTCTGGTATGCACAGTACTGTATGTTTCACTGAGATGCCGAAGTAAGGATTTTTGTATCAAAGACAAGTCATTAACCAATCTCTCAATCCATTACCCCATAGGCCTTGCTCGCAAAGTTACTCAGATTCATTTTTATAAGCACAGCTGTTTGAATACACCATCAATTCAATATTTGGCTTACAAAGGACTGTATCTCCTTCTATAACCTTATGTTAGTGGGGACTTGTTAAACCTGCATCCCTCAGTAAGAAACACACTTTATTGGCTTTGCACAATAGGATCAGTAAGACACTTTTGTTTAGTTACTGTAAGATCTGGACTTGAGATGATCATATAACCTGAATATATTTATGAAACCACCCATGGGACCTTGAAAGATATTTTGTGTTAGTGCTCTGCATATTCTGTATTGACTTCACATCTGCTTAATAATAGTACTCCCCAGTACAGCACACAGTAAAGCTTGCATGACCTTGATGTGAACCGCAGCCAGGCAGAAAAGGTTTCTGCCTGGTCACTTTCCTTGTGAAATAAAGGTGGTTTGGATGAAGTGATCATGAAATAATGTGTTATGTGAAACATTACCAGCACTTTTATTATTGTGAGGGAATATCATGTCAGGAACAAACTGTTAAAGTTTCTGCATGAAACTCACATTGGCCATATAAGATCTATGTAAAATCTATGTGAAATCTATGCTGGGATGCAGTGTGCTCAGTTGTTCACCTATTTGGTACTTTCTTTGAGTCATTTGCAGGCAATTACCTAAAGCTGAGCTCCCCTGCTTTTGTTCAGTGTGAAGGTCATCAAGTTATGTGTGAGCTTCTTGATTGGTATTCTGAGCCTCATGTACAAACACGTATGAACTTGTCCTTGCAGGGAGACAGTCGACTCATTGAAAAGTAACGTACGACAACAATGAAGCAGAATCCTTTTTGGGTAGTCGTGAAAACGACTGCCGTCCACAAGTTCTTTGTTTCACGGTACACTTACTCACTGTAGATTGTTTAAATAATTACAGTAAATGTTATTTAAATCACACTTAGCTACACTATGTGTGAATAAGAACACTAAGCATGATGTTTTATTCTTGTTATGCGAAGAGTATGGCTCTTCTATACACACCAAAGTAAAACATGTGAACAACTTGATAGACTGCTTTTTTAGGTCTCAAGAATTTATATAGAGATACAAACTTCAGGGTTCTGTACCTTGGGAGACTTGAAAAGATACTTCAGAAATCCAAACTGGATGAGAAACATTGTAGTGTAATCTCACACTCCAATGGAAGAAAATCCAATGCCAATGTGTAATATTTCAGAGAGTAGGTGTGAATGTCAGAATATGAATCACCCCCTTCCTCCTTCTCTTCTCATTGAAATGATATGTGTTTAATTCTTGTCCCTGCTTTCGAATGCTTATCGTGATTTGAAAAAAAAAAAATCCAGCTATCCTGTGTTTGATGGATGTTATAATTTTTCACCATGCAGGATTTAATAATGTTCTGAAGGTGTACTTCAGTCAGTATTTATTATAAAGCTGTTTTCTTAGTGATTGCATAATAAAAAAGTAAAGCATGCTGTAGAAGTAAGAAATATTAGGTTGTGAAGGTACATGCTAGTTCAAAATATATTAAGGCTTGTTATCATTTTTCATGGGAAATGATAACAAACTACATCTATTAGTGAATTGATCACCAAGGATTTAAAATCTAATTTCTTATTTTATGATGAAGACCGTGTTGTTTCTAAGCTTTTTAACTTTAATTCTGGTTATTCAATGCTACAAATAAATAAAAAGTAAAAACCTGGTCACACTGGCATACATCAAATTCAAGTTTTTAATCTTTTAACTAACATGCATATCCCTTTTGAGTTTCTGATTGGAAAACTATTACTAATAGGGGATCTGAAAATATCTGTAAGTTTGTTTTTTAATGGTATATGTACAACACAGAATATTGAAATAGTATGTTTACTATTTAGAGTTTGGGCATCATAAAAGTAACGGACCAATACCAGACATATGGGAAACATAAACCTTTAACCTTTAAACCAACATGTTAAATGATGTTTGGTTTTGAATGATGGATAATGCATATAAAGTAGGCAGCGCTATGTTCATAAACCATGTATTTCAATTGGCAAGAGGCTCAGGCTCTAGTAACTTCACATAGTTATATTCAGTCTTGGAATTGCTGCTGACATGCAAAGCTATTCCTGGAACAACAATTTGGGCATAAAATAATTAACAAATATAACCTTGGTGAATATGACACACATACAAATGAAAAAGGTAGACACGTGCTACTACTTAAGTAATTACAACAAACAAGTATTAGAGAAATATTGAGCATGTAATAGAAAGAGAGAGGAGACATGAAAGAATGCAAAAAATCTCTGATGAATTCAATTAAAATGTACTCATGAAGTATTTAGATTTGGCAAAAAATTAATGCTTTTGTGCCACATTTACTTTCTTTGCAGCCCAGTCTGCTGTTTAGTATGTTTAATAAATTTAATAGATATATATATATATATATATATATATATATATAGCAGTGTAATATTTCCACATAGCAGACTGCAAAACAGTTGAGAACATTGAACAAATTTTACTTGAAACCCAAATCAAATGAAAACATAAGTCTCAAGAGCTATTTATACATGGTGACATTACCATATGCTAACCTTTTTCCATGATCTACCGGTATGCCTCTTCTATGTAAACATACCATTATTTTAAATACAGTAATAATAATAATAATAATAATAATAATAATAATAATAATAATAATAATTTTGTAATAAACTGATTATTTTAAATGTTCCATCCTGCAGAAACTGTGTTACCTAATACTAGAAAGAAAAACTAAAAGTAATGAAAAGGAAAAACAAGGGTTAACAAGATTGAAGTATATTTCAGAACAGCAGCAGCAGAATCATAGGTGTGAATGTCACAGAACATACAAAATGCAGCACCGTGATGAATTGAACAATGCACAGTGGAACAGAAACAGGTCAGATCTAGTCAAATTATCCCAGTAACTCACGGCTATGACATGCGTACTGTGTCTTATTTTCAGAATGTGGGGAGGACTCACCTTCAAATAGCCCAAGAAGAAAGACAGCTCAATATCTGAGTCGTTCCAGGGGTATAGTGTCAAATCTGACAAGTAATCCCACCAGAGCAAGATCTATCACAACCGTTGAGCGTGCAATGTTTCCCCTGGAGGGTATATCAGATGTTTAATTACTTTATTAAAACAGAAGCCTTTTCTCAGTGAACTGGAAATTATGTGGTACATTAAGATGTTGGCAGCATTTAATCACAACACCTTCAACTGGATCACAGACTCTGATTAGCACTAATGTTGGACTATATAATGTTACCTTGGGTAAGGTTGTCCAAGATTACTGCTAATCAGATTCTGAGAAACCAGACACTTATCCTATTTTTAAATGTACTGTTATAAATTGTGTGTAACTAAAATGGGGCCGTTGAAAAAATGCTCCCTAACACATGCACCATAACAATAAACTATTTTCAAAAACACAAAACCAAGGTCTTTATGAAAACACGATTTGAGCTGCCATGGAAAGGTCAACCAAATTAATTGTGACTTTGTGGAACAGCAAGCAGTTGAGTCTGAAGCACTAACACATTTGTTTACATTATGGAAATACGTATTTGTACAAAAGAAACATTCGACGAATGTAAGTTTCTCTGCCTGAAATGCTGCAGTACTTTAGTTGTAAGAGAAAGGTTAAGAAGGACCACACAAGAGATGAAAGTGAAATCCCAGGACACATCATAAGACTCCACACCCACCAGGTGGTATAGAAGGTGCCTTTGCATTTGATTTCAGGCCAGATCTGATTCAGCTTAAATGTATGTCTAGAAAGATAATAATTGATGATACTGTCTGACCACCTGTTCCCAGACTGCGGACCAGGCAAATCCTGCGAGATCAAAAAAATGAAAAACGTAATTTGACCCAACAAGTCCTGTGCAAGTCTAAAAATAAGCAACAACAATTACTGAAACTGCAAGGAATTGAAAAATGACATTAAGAATATTGTTTTACTATATGAACTTGCCTAATGCATTGCAAGGATTTAAAAAAAAAACAAAAAGTATTAACAGCAATGTGGCAAAGTGGTTAAGAGTGTGCAGGTGCAGGAATTCAGCAGTGATCAATGAAGAGACAGACAACGATAATCCAGGTGCAGTGTTATTTATTTTTATAATCCAAAGTCTGACGACAAAACGGCAGTAAACAATAACAATGAGAAACAGGCAATACAGCGGCTTGCATTACACTGTTTTAATCCACGTGTTGGTCCTGAAATAATAACACAAAACACAAACACAAGTCCACAGGAAGTGCTAAAGTACCTTTGGTGCAAATACAGTTGTTCATGAAATAAAGTGCAGTGTAGTCTGGGTTTGTGCTGACCTCTGGCGACAGCCCCAGATCGTGTTAACTGTCTAAATAACAACAAACAGTATATTTAATAACGACAAAACAAACAAAACACTCACAATAATAACACATGTCTTTCATTCTGGTTCAGCTTAACCATAACAAGGAACAGATCACTTCGCTACGCGCCCTTGATTAACTAGTATAACCGGTCATCCAATCCGTGGCTGCACGTCTTTCCCTTCCGGTTCAATGACTTAATGGCTGTCCTTATAAAGGTAACACAAAATTATCCTGTCAGGACATTGCACTCGGATTGGCTAATAAAACAATGAATAATCCTCTCCCTACACCAAAATCTTAACCTTAAGGTTAGTATCCTATACTGCAGTCGTTACACATCTAAAGTAGTTCCTGTTTGGCAGTGAATATTTTTGTTACTTAAAAGTTGTGCTGACAGGAATATTTCTTGGTACCTTTTCAAGCACTGTGATTTAGTGTATTGTAGCTCCCCCCCCCCCTTTCTAGATGACTGACTTCTTTCTAACCCTGGGAATGAATTGTGTGGCCATCCAGTCCAGGCACTCTGCTCCCTTTACACAGTGCCTGAGAGAGATTTATCACCAAGAATCATTCCGTTTCTGTCATAAGCAACTATTAAGAAACTATAAAATATTAAATGGAAAAATGAATTCTAGTTTGTTAAAGCATTGACCAATTAATATATCCACTCACTGGGAACTGTGTTACTTAAAGGGTGTATAGCTAGAAACAAACAAAAAAAACTGCTCAGTGTCTATTTTCAATGTGGAACTCGTGTGTTTGTAATATATCTATCTACGGTGACCCTTTGTATATGAAATGTACTGTATGTGTTTGTTTACCCTGTAACACCTTCAGCCTCATATAAGTTGCAATAAACCCAATTTGATTACGTTAATTACAGGAAAGAAAGCACTGAATGAATGAGGATAATTTCACGCCAGGTAAAATGACCAAATGAAGTGAAAAACTAGCTGAAAGTACTGCGTGCAAATAGAGTTCTCTCAGAACTCCTTCTGTGGGCGATACATAGCAAATGGAAGTGCATGACAGGTGAAAGTTACGGAAAGATTTCGTTGGCAGGTGTGCAGTGGGTCTAATTGATTTCCATGGCTCTCAAATGCACTTGATCAGATCACTAGGCTGTCAAGGACAAGGTAAAGCAGAGGTCAGCGTGGCAAACTGAGTGCTCAAATCTCTTTTGCTGAACAGTTTTTGCCAGATATACACCATCTTCGAAGCATAAAAAGTTGTTTAAAAACAAATAAAATGTTCTCTTAACTAGTAACCCTATGCTGCACAAAGCATGTGTGTGAGTGTGGGGTTGAGGTTAATGAAGTAAAACAGCAATTAGAAAACACACCCAGACACCATTAAATGCTTCATTGATTTTATTAAGCTCCATTTCCATTCTAAAAGTAGAGGTACAAAATGACTTGTTCCTGGTACTTTTAGGCAAGGTTACAATAATTTGTATAAATGGCATCTTCTTAGTTGCAACAACCAATTAATACTATAACCTAGTGTTAAATCTTTGTATAACAATCACTACATCACTTGTTTATTATTTTCATCCCTGCAACCTGTATGGCATGAACGATCAAAATTGTCATCAATTCTTAAAGACATACATTATCTATTAACACTTTAAAACCATGGTTCCCCCCCCCCTTCACCACACACACACAGAATGCATTAGGTAGTTGTAGTCATTATTTTTAAAGTGTTCCTCTACTGTACTTCCAAACCATTTTTGGTCATAAACAGGACAGATTCCCTGACCTGTATGCTTTTAACATCTACAATAGGTTAGAGCTTGAATGCCAAGGTTAAACCATCTCCTACTGTTATCATGCTGATATTGACCCTGGTATCTCTGTGAATTTTCTCATTCAGCTTGTGAATGCACTGGGTGTCTATGTCGCCCTTCTCTGGGTTCAGGACTTTACCTCCCCATAGCACCTGAAAGACAAAAAACGGTTTGCCACTTGTCTTCCCTGTATTGCAACCTGTCATGAATATCTTCAAAGTCATAGTTTACATAAAAACTAATTTTTGTATATGATTAAGCAACATTCTTTCTCTGCACAGTCTTATGTAAGGGCACTGTATAGAACAAAGAATTCTACAGTACATACTCAAGTATTTAAGTCTCTAACACACATGTATGGTGCCGACACACCCAGTGATAACAACCCTAAAGAACATTCCAAAATTGCTTGCTGTAAATCAACTGGTAAAAAACGACTCATTTTTATACCCAGTGAGATTTTCAAAAAGATGTAGGTTAGCCAGTCCAGAGGTTTATTTAGCAATATTGTGCATCATATTCAGAGTTTACTCCCCCCCCCCCCCTTAATAGCATAATCCCATAATAAACACATTGAGTATAAAGCATTCCTTTAAATATCAATAGAATGTTTACTTAGTTGTACATGTCTTGCAATAGCCAATGAAAGTTTCAGAGAAATGCCAATTCTTGTGGCACAGACACACTGTATAACAGTAATTTCATCCCATATTATTCCTTATTCCACCTGTTTCCACTTCCAAGCAAATCTTACCACAAGCATCTCAAGACCCAGGCACCCAAATGAAGCAGGAGTGAAGGGATACACAAACGCTAAAGGAAGTAGCTGGCATAGAAACACTTGAAATGGGATTTACACCAGCAAAGACGATTAGTGTAAAAACGTGCCTTAGGAGGACCATACTTACATTATCAATGGCTATAATTCCTCCTTTCCTAATTAGCAGTAGACACTTCTCGTAATATTGGTCATAATTAGCTTTGTCAGCATCAATAAAGGCAAAGTCAAAGGTTTCAGCTTCACCAGCAGCCACAAGTTCATCTGCAATACCAGAAAGTTTAGATATGCAATATACAAAGAATTTGAGATTTCACTATATGTTTTACACAATGGGTGGAAAAGGAGTTCTTTGTCCTTAGCCCACCATATATCTGCGTCTGAATTGAATCAAGCTTTGCTAGATAAAGTTGAAGAGTGCAGTCTTCTAGTATCTGGCTGTTAAAACTGAACAGTTGAAATCCCCAAGTGTAAACATGCTGGACGGGTGTCAGTATTGAAGATGAATAAGTTTCTCCTGAATTGTACCTGGCTTAACCTTGGTCCTCCAGATGCATTAACACTTAAAACTGCTAGCAGTGCAATGGATTTTTGATGCTTGTATTGTAAACCAGTTAGAGCTCATCTTTTATGCAATGTGCTTGAGTATTGTCAGGTTTGCTCAGGCACGGCAGGCTTAAGCTTACAATTTGTATAACCAGCTTCCACCATACAGCCAACGGGCAGTTTTTATTAAAAAACTAAACAAAAACAAAACAGTGCTCTTGTGAAAATAATTTACACATTGTATTATGGTTATAAAGTTTGCTGTAGCCTTACGTACCAGTGTATTTTAGCATAAGCAAAATAATAGATTAGTGGCATTATTCTGCATTAAATATATACGAAACAGCCATTTCTAAAAACAGGGATGTAGTTTGCAAGTAAAATTTCCTTACACTATAGTAGAGGTCTATTCTATGTAGTGTTTTTTGTACAAAGTTTTAAGCAGGGATGAGTGCATTAGCATAATACTGTGGTAATATTACTCTGTCTAAACCCTTACATGTAGAATTCAGATTGCTTCTTCGTTGCAATACAGTTGTGGCAGCATTGTGTTTTGCAGCTGTTTTTTTACTTACCAAGGGTTTGTAGAGCTGGCTGTATCCTCAGGTCAATTTTATGTTCAACTCCAGCCTACAAGAACAGTAGAAGGTAACTACAGTGAAGGGGTGTGTAGGGTTCAGTGTGGTAAATGTTATATTAAAATTCTTCAACCACAATAAAAATAAACTAGAAATAAAGAAGGCATGACTACAATGGTACTTTGATAATTTCCTGAGGAAGATGGGTTAATGTGAAATGGATATTGGCACAGTCTCAATCTTGGTTTTGTCATTAGTTGCCTATTTATTTTTTCAATTGCGTACAATAAAGCAGAAATTCAGAAACACAAAAGGTGAATCTTCCTTGCTTTTGAACTACAGGCCATAGGGAACCATGACTGCCAACTCACTTGCATGCAGCCACACACACACACACGTATATATATTTTTACACATACACACACACACACACACACACACATATAATAATATATATATATATATATATATATATATATATATATATATATATATATATATATATATATATATATTTTTTTTTTTACACAACACACACACACACACACACACATATATATGTTCGTTGCCCCTTTTAAGCAGGGCCCAGAAGTGGAAGTTTTTAACACGCTGATGCGAATTTTTAATAAACACAAAAAACAAAATAAACAACCACAATCCAAACACCTAGCTCTTCCTAGAGCACTATGTAACACATGCAGGAACCACACAGTAACAAAACAGAACACTCAAAAAGGCTTCTTCATACTACCTTTTTTGTTTCGGTTGAAATCACCCTCAACCGGGATCCTCACACACCAGCAATCTTGAACAGACTGGCTGCTTTCTTTAAATACCCTGCACCTGGCTATAATTTAGAATAAACACCAGGTGCAGGGGATAACTAATAATTACACAATAAAACAATTAAACAATTAAACATCCAAATGTGCATTCGCACCTGTTTTTGGCCAGGGAAACTATTAACCCCTTCCCTGCTGTATTACAATATCTATATATATATATATATATATATATATATATATATATATATATATATATATATATATATATATATATATATATATACACACACACACACACACACACACACAAACACAAACACACACAGTGTCTATGAAAGTCTACACCCCCTTTCAAAATGTTCACCTTTTGCTGCCTTATAGTCTGGAATGAAAATGCATTAAAATAGTTTTTTTTCCCCATTTATCTACACATCCTACCCCACAACTTTCCAACTGAAAAAAATATTTTAGAAATTTGTAGAAAATTAATTAAAAATAAAAACTGAAATAGCTTGGTTGGATAAGTGTCCACCCCCGCTTTTAATAGCAATCCTAAATTAGCTCAGGTGTAACCAATCGCCTTCAAAATCACACACCAAGTTAAGTGGCTTCCATCTGTGTTAAATTGTAGTGATTCACATGATTTCAGGATAAATTCTGCAGTTCCTGTACGTTCCCTCTGCTGGGTTAGGCATTTCAAAGCAAAGACTCAGCCATGAGCACCAAGGAGCTTTCAAAAGAACTCCGGGAAAAAGTGGTTGAAAGGCACAGATCAGGGAATGGGTATAAAAATATCAAAGGATGGAATATCCCTTGGATCATGGTCAAGACGATTATTAAGAAGTGGAAGGTGCATGGCACCACCAAGACCCTGCCTAGATCAGGCCATCCCTCCAAACTGGATGAACAAACAAGAAGGAGACTGATCAGAGTGGCTACCAAGAGGCCAATTGCAATTTTGCAAGAGCTACAGGCTTTTATGGCCAAGACTGGTCAAAGTGTACATGTGACAACAATATCCCAAGCATTCCATAAATCTGGCCTGTATGGTAGGGTGGCAAGAAGGAAGCCATTACTCAAGAAACCCACGAATCCCTTGTAATTGTTGGGTTTTGTTTTGTATTTATAAATGTTTGTCGGCAGGGAGGGGGTTAGATTAATTTCTCCCTGACAACATACGTGGGAGTGTGGCTAGTGCCTTAATGAGGTAATGGTTTAATTAATGGTTAATTCGGGCTCTAGCCACATAATATAAGAGAGCTCAGATGCACCTATGGGTGAGGGTTGGAGGAGAGAGGAAAAAAAGCAAAGAGTCGATTGCTACTGGTGTCAGTATTGCTGAAGGTACTCGTTTGTACAGTTTATTTGTACCTTGGTTTTGTTTGGCCCACGTGCCTTTTCACTTTGTGTTTAAGAATATGTTTTGTTTGTTTTACTGTGATTCTTCTTTAATAAACACACTGCTACGGCTGTTTAAGCCCCACATTTACCTGTGTCCGTACTGCTTCCTGGTCTGTGACGTCACCACTACAGTCTGCTAAAGGTATTACAAAAATCACTATCTGAACTAAAGGCAAAGCCCTTGTTAAATGCCTGTTTCCAGAATAGAGACTGAATTAATAATAAACCTTTACTGCTGCAGGTAGAGCAGATGCATGCTAATGCTTCTGATTAACATATAAACAGAATATTTGTGCAGCCTGTATTCAAATGACACAATAAATTAGTTCTTAAATTACCAACTAGTCCTAGGAGTTTTAGAGCACTGTGAAGGGCATTGCAGGCTCAGGCAGCACCATAAACAGAAGCAAGGTGACTGAAATTTGATTTACAAAGTGAAGCCTTAATGGCAGAATGTTTTACACATCACAGAGAACAACCCCTAGAACCATAATTCAATCTGGGCCTCCAGTGAACAGCAGCTGCAGAATTTTGACAACAATGGTGTATCTAAAAAGGCTTCTCGAAATAAACTGACAACGCGAGTTAAATAGCTCATTTAGAGGAGCTCATTTCTTTTCACATTGCAACGTTTGCTGCAATATACACACACTCTGTCAGGGTGAAATGATTTACCCTCTTGCTGTCAAGACTGTATGGCTTAGTTTACAGGAGTGGAAGTGCAAGGTCAGGGGGATAATCTTGAGAGTAATTGGTTTTCTCTACGTGTCTACGTTCTACTATCATTTACCTGACTTGACAAGCTTTTTTAATAACCATTTAGCTAGAAGTAGGAAGATAATATGGACCTATAAAATAAGCTTCGCTTAAGGTAGATGTCCACTCTCCAGCATATACTATATATTGACATAAAAGATTACAATCAATGAAGAAAAAAAGAACACACACAGTTCTGTACATCACCCCTCTGCCTTGAAGTCACTTATCATAGCTTCCACCTCTCCAAATCATCTACATTATACAACGGTATCCTCCTATTCATTTCAGTTGGTTATGTAATGTCATCACCACGGTTCTCTTTAAACCTCAGTATTTGTGTCAGTTGTTCTTTATTATCAAAGATCTCATAGTCTTTGTACAATTGGAATATGACACTCCCAACGCACATGCGGTGCTACATTGTGTTCTTATGCTTTATTGTATAAACTTCATACAGGTAAGACTCGTCTTCACAAAAAAAATAAAATATATATATTCCTGCATAATAATAAAGAACGAAGAGAACATTACATAATTAAAAATACAGGCTAAGATATTAAGAATTGACAGTTTTATGTGCTGTGCAATATGCCACTCGACAAAATATACCCATTACTCCCTACACACACATCACACAGCTTATATCACTAAAATATGGTACAGCTTTGCATTGAGCACCTTAAATGTGTTTATTTGTTGTCACTTTTTTTGAAGAATAAGTGTAAGAGGAGGTGCAAAGTTTTTGGATGGCCAGCAAATTGCCCAAGTGCAAAGTAAAATCCTTACATGTCATCATAATGCTTGTGCCTGCTTAGTATTCCAGATCCCTGCCAAATTTCCTGCTCTTTTCTTCATTTGAATACATTTCAATATAATTTAAATGGATTAATGATGGCAAAGTGCTAATTTGACGGCAGATCCAGAACGGCAGATGAACACCACTCTTTACATACGCTGCATTTTTAGTGGCTGCTAAAGTCCCACTTTACGATTTGTGTGTGCAAAGTGCAGATTTTGGCCGCAATATGGGTGTTTTGTAGCCGCAAAAACAATGCATTGTCTTACTTCTTTCCAAAAGGGTTTTCCCACGCTGGTAAACTCTTCACTGACATCACAAGCAACAACCTTGCCATCATCTGGCAGTACAAGAGCCAGATTTAAAGCGTTGTACCCTGTATACACTCCTGAAAAGAGAAAGCACAGTTAAAAAAATTAATACATTTTGCCAAGTGCTCTAAACTATGGGGCAGTTCCCTCTGTGAAAACGACGCACATTTTATCTTGCATTTGTAACAAAGTATAATGGGCAAGTCAGTATTACCAGTCAGTTGAAAGGAGCAGTATCGTTTTAAAGCTTAGAAGCTCAGCTCCCCCCCATGTTCGTTTCTATTGAGGTTCAGTGGTACACTGTATTTTTTTTTGGTTTTTTTGCCATCTATGATTACAATATATACAGCAGTGACCAAACGTGATTTTTTTTGGACAAGCAGGTTTTTTTTTTTTTTTTTTTTTTTTTAATATATATTCTCATCTCTACCACATATAGTATGCCTAATCCTGTTGCAAAGGTACACAATATGAAGGAAATTTTGTGGCCTTTCATTTGATATGTTATATGCATGCAGTACACACTATCCAGTAGTAAAACATACATAAATGAAAGCAGTGAAAAACAGGCTGTGTGTAAAGAGTTAAAAAAAAAAAAAAAAAAAAAAGAAATGGAGCACTGGTTTAAAAGAAAAACAAATTTCACGTCAGGCAATGGCAAAAGCAATGGAGAATGCTCTGTCTCACAGTGATGAACAGCTGTTAGGTCTCCTGAAAGCAGCTTATTTTAAAGCAACACCAGCGGGAATGATGATATATATATAGTTTTTATATGCAAAAGTGCCTTTTTTTTGCCATTCCCCTCTAAAATTTTGGAATCCCCACACTGTCTGAAGCATAGGGGGAAATACCCCCCACACATAAAAATGAAATTCAAGCCCTGATTTAGATCTAGGCAGATTAGGAAGCCTGTATACTGCTGTATATACTGCTGCTGTGCATCCCTGACACAGGTCAGTCACAAGCATAACATCTGTACCTACCGACTTCAATTGCTTTCTTTGCTTTTATGAGTTTGGCAAGGTTGGCCATCAGCTGAGCTTGTTCACAAGCCACCATCATCTGGTTTCCAGGATGTTCAAGTGTATGCTGCAAAATTGAAGGACATGGTCATCAGTTTGAAATGCAGCTAAAAATCCTTAGAAAGCAGCAAACCATATTATTTTAAATATACGTTATGTTTGGATTCTTTCCCTTTGTACATTACATTAACCGCCTCTACAGAAAAAAGGCACTGCCTTGATTAAAAAAAGTAGAAATATTTGTCCACAAAAATGACTTAAGAAAAAATAAATGTGGATCCAGCTGTGACCTTGAGATCTTTGCACTATTATCCAATGGCACCCTCTGCTGGTTCAATGTTAGCTTTGCCATTGAAATCATTTTCTGGTTAATTTTCTGTTTTATGAATCACAGGGCCTCATTTACAAAAGGGCACTAAATGTAGCTGTAATGTGCACATAGAGTAGTAAGACTAACATGTACTATACATCTAAATGTACTGTCCCATTTACTAACAGAGAATGCATTAATTTACATGCACACTATTTGGCTAACTTACATACAATAATAGATAATTCCATGTGCACGATAATGTCCAAGCCTTACCCATGACCACTGTGACATAAAAGCCCCAACAGTCCAGAAGTATGTTTTGGTCAGTGGCTTATTGTGAAAGGTGGAGGTGGCTTACACGACTGAAAATGAGCGATCAACAGACACAGCCCTCCGCAGGGGGACAGGCAGAGGCAACGCAAACTAAAACGGCATACAGAGGAGTTAGACATTCTAGTGGAGGAGGTTGTTTTAAATTATAATCCCTTGTTTGGTCCAGTGTTTTATTTAACCACTCTATTATTTGTACTGATGTAACGAACTACAAAATAAAATCTAAGATATTATAACATTAATTCACATTTATTCATGCTTCAAATAACCTGTTATTTACAGGTAATTTTCACAACTCTATATGAAAACTTTAATGCAAGTAATGCCTCCATGATGCCAGATAGATTTCATCCCAGAGAAATAGGTTTAAATTCTGTGCCTATCAGTGGTTAAAGCCTGGTTTCCAAACTATCATTCACATATTTAGTGCTCTTTCGTAAATTTATGCTCATAGAATTAACATCTTTTGAACTGGCAGGATGCACAAATGAAGGACCATTTATAATAAGGAAAATAAAACTTTCTTCAACTTGTTTCGACATATTCAAAGCTGGCGATCTGATTTTGTTCCCTAACTCTTTGCATTTTAAATTACTTCACACCCTCCATAGATTGTCCCTCATATATTAAATCACACTTGCAAACTTTGATTCACTACAGCCATTTGTAGAAATGTGGGCTTTGTAGAAAAGAAAAAGAGAATGGAATAATGCCAGAAAATAACAAAATTAAATTTCAAAATGCTGAATGTTTTCCCTTGAACCAAAAAGTAAAATCTAAAGTTTACAGAACATAAGATTACATTATTGTCCATCATTTGTTTGTACAGCAGGGCATATTACTGAAACGGCAGAATAGTTCAGTAATATTGGCCTGCAGAAATAGTATTTGCACGCCCTTGTATCTATGTGAAAACTGCTTTGGTGGACAGAATATGTTGCTAAAAAATGTCTTCTCTAGTTTCCCCAACACAGCAGCTTGCTTTTGACATCTATGCCCTAAAATGTTAGTTGGGCAACCAAGGATATCTATATGCCCTTGTACTGTAGAGCATTATTTCCTGATGAATTTTAATGCATGGGACTGACATTTATAACTAGGATTGGAACAATAATCAAATATTGTAATATTACTAACAATGTCTTGATTATTTGTTTTGGAAAATGATAAAATTGACAATGTTCCTCTCTCTTTCTGTAGACAACTGATTTGTCCAAAAAAAGTATGTGTTCTGTAATTATACTGGACATAGGTCATTTACTTTAATCCAATCACCCTCTGTTGAAGGAGAAAAAAAGTTAAGCAAAAACCAGACAGTAAAAAATGTGAAAGAGGAAGGAATACAAGGGAGAAGGTCATAATTAACATATAAAAAATCTCTGTAATGTTCGTGTTTTTTTAAGCAGCAATTATTTCCAATCGCTACAATGATATGCAATGACACCAGGAAGCACCATTTAAATTGTGATAAACAGTTGAGTTTCCACCACTGTTAACATTGACTTTCATTCTAATCTATACTGTCTCAAAAAAATTAAAAAAAAAGAAAAATAAAAACACATGCATGTAGCAGAAATACCACCAAACATGCCAGAAGCACTCCTGCTAAATACAAGCAAAATCATGTGTACTCGCCAGTTTCAGCTTCTTCAGTACAGGGTGCTCTCTCAGCGAGTGCTCAAGCACATACCCCATTAAAGGATTGCCTTTTGCCCCAGCATGACTCTTAAAGGTGTTGAGAATGCCGTATGAGGGCACTTGTCTTCCTCCTAGAAATAAATAGAATGAAAATGGCTCTTCAAACAGAAATCCTTGTTAGCCAGTATCATATTGAACTATCATCCATCAGCAGTGTTTGAAATGTACACTGTGTACGTGCTTTAACATATTTTAATAACCCTGCTACCAGATACAGTCTACAGTAACTATCATTATTACCTGTTAAGAAACGCGTTTGTTTTCTTGGTTTACATCAGTCTGTATGTAGATGACTGTTATAACATGCTGCAGGCAGTAGCAGTAACTCAAGGAACAAAACTGTTCTGTTCACAGCTAAAATTGCTAGTATAACAGGATGTAAAGAAACTGGAAAGCCAGTGTAAACAGCGCAGAATAGCAAACTGTTTGAATGCATCATTTTTCTCCAGTATAAAACTGGAGTGAATTGGGCACTGCAGCTTTAAGAAATGGTTTTGTTCTTCGTCTTCATGTTAATAACGCGTATCATGAATGGTCGAAAAAATCAGACTGTTTTGTAACACAAGCTAATCTTTGAATACCTTCTGCTCAATGAAACCAAAATGGCAAAAGTAGCTTTGACCTTTCATTAAAATCATTTTTTTTTTTTTCTTTTTTTTTTTTTTTTTTTTTTTTTACACCTATATTGCTTACCTATCCATAATCCTACAGCAAAAACAGCACCCAGAGCTGCCGAACCAATTAGGGCTTCTTTGGATACATTATATAAAGACATCGTTGAAAATGAACAGCGAAAACGACTCTAGTCATGAGACGACAGTGTGTAGGATGTTGTCATATGACAGCCGCCAGTATACTCCTATGGAAGCCCAAAAAGTACATAAAACACGTTTGTTTGAAGTCACGTTTATTTTCATAGTATATAGCAACTGTATAGCCTACAGACAGAACGATTATACTTATATATATATATATATATATATATATATATATATATATATATATATATATATATATATATATATATATATAGAGAGAGAGAGAGAGAGAGAGAGAGAGAGATATACACATACATACATACATACATACATACAGTAACGCGCTAAAAATACCACATACATTTCATCTGGTTTCATAACATGCAATTCTTTACCTTCTGATGCCATTTTTAGTGTTCCAAAGTCAGCAATGCCTAGGCCTCAGTCTTCAGTACAGAAATAGGCAACAGGCTGGTGTGTTTGCAGTTTATTGGCTGAAAAAAAAGCTGAGTAATGATGACAAAACTTAACACAAAGTGCACTCCTCCAAAAACTACCAAATTTGAATACTGTATTTTAATGAAAAAATAACGGTGGAGTAGCTTGCGTACTGTGATACTGAGTTAAGCGCTGAAAGCGTCAATTAGTGGAATTATTATATATATATATATATATATATATATATATATATATATATATATATATATATATATATATATATATAAGAACATAAGAACATAAGAAAGTTCACAAACGAGGAGGCCATTCTGTCCATCTTGCTCGTTTGGTTGTTAGTAGCTTATTGATCCCAGAATCTCATCAAGCAGCTTCTTGAAGGATCCCAGGGTGTCAGCTTCAACAACATTACTGGGGAGTTGATTCCAGACCCTCACAGTTCTCTGTGTAAAAAAAGTGCCTCCTATTTTCTGTTCTGAATGCCCCTTTGTCTAATCTCTATTTGTGACCCCTGGTCCTTGTTTCTTTTTATATATATATTGTAACGACCCTGGCCATGGCAACATCCTGAACGTTGTGTTTTTCTTGCTTGTTACGTCCTATTAAGGTTTCGTGTATTGTGAGGGTAAGGGGCACACCGTTTGGTGAATGTCTGAGGGGAGAGACTGCCAGAGACGGAGAACTGGCTGAGAGAGTGTTTATCGATGAAGCAGTGTGCGACCTCCCGTGAGTCTGCGGAGAGAGAGAGAGAGAGAGAGAGAGAGAGAGAGAGAGAGAGAGAGAGAGAGAGAGAGAGAGAGAGAGAGAGAGAGAGAGAGAGAGAGCTATTTATTATTTTGGCGTGAACCCCGGCCCAAACAGGGTTTCGTTGTGTGATTAAAAATAAAAGTATGTGGAACCTCATCTGGTCTCCCTGATATATATCAGAAATCCACATGTTTAAACAAACTTAGTCTATTGTATATACAGTAGGCACGTATGTGATGATATAATGTATTGTAGCTCAGCAGTCACCACAGTTTGTCATACTGTATTTAACTGAGTTAAGAGTTTTTATTATTTTCCTTGTTACAAAGGCAAGGCGCTTTTTTCAGCTGGGATGTTCAGATTCACTTCTCAGAATTATTGCGTTTTGGATAAAGGATATCGGGGGGGGGGGGGGGGGGGGGGGGGTTGTAGGATAAAGTGGGTGGGGGAGTTTAAAGGCAAGATCCAAAAGGGAGAGGAAATAGCTGGAGGGATTAGGGAGATAAATGATCAAGATCGAAGTTAAGAAGAGTAGAGAAAGGTGAAGATCAGAGAGCAGTCATATGGGTAACATGTAAAGGAAACACAGCAACAGAGGGGATTAAATGAAGTCATACAACACACAAGTTTCTTTCCAAAGTAATGGATAGAATCAGGAATTGTTAGAAGAGATTAGTCAGGCTAATTTTCAGGCTGCCAAAGAGTGTACACAATCTTTAATTTACTGTATTGGTGTATGATTTCTACTGCCCTTATTACATTGAAAATGCCCATTTAAGTAAAATAGAACAGTATGAGAGAAGAACATGAATGTTGTTTAACCCTTTAGGGTCTGATCAATTTTCACTTGTATTTTTTTATTTTTTATTTTACTGTTGTTAGATTTGTACCTCTTTCACTTTAACTATAAATGTTTGTTTACTGCACCAAGCTAGGTCTGTCTTACAGCGCAGCAGTAACATGGTAAAACACTCGCGGTCGAGGCTATCTCCTAATATGGTCATCTACCGGACATACACAAATAGGACCTCGTTTAAAAGCTCTGACTCTCTTTCAATCGCAAGCAGGGCTGTCTCTTACAGTGCCTGAGTAAAAGGAGTTAAAGGACCAGGTCGCTGGCGTGATATTTAACATAGGGGCAGACCGTAGTAATACCAAAATATGAACCAGGTGTAGTTAAAGAAAGTGTGATTATACCATCATTTATTTAAACTAAATTAAGTAAGTTCGGGTTATTGGATAGCAACCCAAACAGTTTGGTTAATCTATTCTAGCCCCTGTTCATTTCTCAGCCAGTTAGGAAAGGGGGTGTACATTTTTATGATTTCATAGATTGTGTTCAAGTCCAATGTACAGTGTAATCCTTATAAAAGTCTCCCATAGTAAACATATAGCAAATTAAAAGCATAGTAAAGCAAGGTAAGCATTGTAAAGCATAGACAAGTATGGTAAAGCATATAAAAAAATAAATAAATAAATAAATCAAACCAGGTTAAACTATAGTAAATGCATAATTTTTTTTAACATATATGGTATATATTATATTAGAGCTGTACAGATGTAAAATTGTGGATTTAAAGGTCTCAACTCTATATTTTATGAAAGAAAACTCTATAATTTGTGTGATGTTTATATAAATTTGCAGAATACAAAGTAAAGGTCTTCCTAAGTAAAGCACTGTTCTGGCATTATCTCTTCCAACAGCATACCTTAGGTGACACTAATTGTTTTTGCTGTTTATACCAAGTATTGACTATTTCGGAGCAGATTTTGTAGACAGGACCCAGCCCCAGAGCTGCTGCTTATGTCTGTATACCAATGAAAAGATGCAGCTTGCCATCTGTAAAATGCACTCCTCTGTTCCGTTCTTCCGAGCACTCATTTCCCTGCGTGTCTCTGCCTGCTTGTTCTTTGTTGCTGGGGACTGTCACATTAATGCACCGTCAAGACAACTGACAAAGCCTTTTGCTTCAATGCTGAAGATGCATCTTTTTTCATCAAATAGAAAACAATGCAAATCATCACTATTACTAATTATTAGTCCCATATATTTAGACATGATAGTTAAATTTATTCACATTAAAAATAGTTCTTAGTTCTTAGTTACCTCTTTGGATTTAAGCGGATTTGATTAAATGTTTATCAAAATTGTAATTAAAGCAAACTTCAATGATTAATGTTTTAATCAATTAAAACCTCCAGTCTGTGTTCAGTAACAGCAAAGTTAAGGTCTAAGTATAAGGACTGAGATATATAACACTAACACCTTTCTGTCGTGTTCTCTACTGTTGAATCACTTTAATGAATCATTTTAATACATCATTTTAATACATATCTATCTATCTATCTATCTATCTATCTATCTATCTATCTATCTATCTATCTATCTATGCTCTAGTAACTTATATAAAAATGAAAAAAGAAGTCATTTTGCATTATTGCTGTCCTTTACCATAATTACCGGTTCTGTTTGCTGGTGCTCTGGAATTTTGACAAACTTGACTGTCTGATACCTCTTGTGTCTACAGTGACGGTCTGAAAGCTGACAGTAGAAGAAATACCTACTAATGCTTTTTTCCCCATTATTGGCACATTTGCTTTGATAGCAACACCCCAATTCAACTTTCAACATAGCAATACTTCACTTTCAGCTTCCCACAGAGGTCAGGCAGGAAGTGACCTGTTTAGCACAATAACACTTGTTCCTCTGCAGCTATGAGGGGTAAGAAGGAGAGAAAAGGGTTAAGTACCCCAGTTAGTTGAAACTGGCACCTGGCACTATTTAAAAAAAAAAAAAAAAAAATACATCATTCAGGTACTACTTTATAACGTATTCAAAGTTGTGTGCACTGTCTCAGACTGTACTTGTACCCAGGTCAGTGATTTGTGTTGATAGGTTGTTCATAATCTTTTGTTTACATATTTGTGAAAATGCTGAGTGATGTCATCAAGACGTGTTGACAGCATCGCTGTCTATATCTGATGCCACTCTGTAAATTCCCCTATGGTGTACTTTAGCAAATAACATTGTGTACCATAATTCATAACACATAAACATAATAAGCTTTATATCAAGTCAGATAGTTAAATCTGTTTACATTTGAAATTAAGTATACAGTACTTGCGTTTAAAAAGATTATAAACATTCTAGGCAGCAGATGGTGCTGTTATCAAAGAAATAGTTGTATTATTGCACTTTCCACAGCAATGCACTTAATCTAGTTCAGTTTTAATAGCTACAAGGCAGCTGTTTCTGCAGATTGTAATTCATTTAACACAGCCTTTATGCATTTAATGTTGTTTGCTTTTTAAAGTAATTGTTGAAAATTGTATTTAAACACCATCTTTTTTATATGCTTACATTAAGTCATAAAGTACATGGATATAAATGTGGAATTTTATATATAACGGCATGTTTTTTTTTTTTTTTTGTCACAACTCAGTTTTGTATTTGTCCTCCTACAAAATAGATAGTGGCACAGAAGGTAGAGCTGGGGTGTCTACTGTATATATTTATAATATTTATCAATATTCAACAGCTAGATTTTATTTATATATATTTAAAATGTTTATAGAAGTGTGAAAGTTGTTTTACAAAAAGTAATCTGGTTTATATAGCCACGGTTATATGATAATGAATCATGCTGGATCAATTAATCTGCCAGACATATAAGTCAAAACAGTTTACACAGCCAAACAATTCTGGAGAGGCTAATTATTCTGGAAAGAAACAGAGAGGAAGTAGGAGAGATGATTGACAGTGCATTCCCATTGGCAGATAACCTTCAGGTTTGTTTGAAAGTTGAGGACGGTCTGCCTTTTTTCAACTTCTCAACTTCAACTTCGGGGTACAAAAAGCTTTAATCTAATAACCAAGGATTTAAGATGTATCTGTCCTTGTAAACCAGAGATTTTTTTTTTTTTGTAGTAAAAGAACAGCATTCCAGAAAAGCAGTTGGCCTTTTATAAAATAAAATAGCACCCACTGCCTTCAGGGTGCACATATATATTTATTACCAATTTTCCATATTAAAGCCTTCAGTACTAAAATGTTTTTATTGCATTTGGAGCAACAATACTGTCATTTTTACAATACAATGATACTGTTTTACACATTAAGTAGTTTGAGTTCAGTAGTCTAGCTTGTTTTATAAACATAAATTAACTGAATACATTTACCAATGGAAAGATAAACCACTACTGTAGAATTAAAAACAAAAATCTCTCAACCAGAATAAAGTATTTTGCACTGGAAGTCAGTCAGCTATATTCGATGTTAGTACAGTATTTTTACTTTTAAATTAGGACGTAAACTTCTTAATCATAAGGCTTCACTCCAGCAGCATAACAGAGTATTCATTTCATATCCAGATTGTTACCACTACAAACTTGAATTGTGTACAAACTGTTATGGCATTTCCCTCATGTGAGGCTTTTTTTTTACAGCTGTACAAAAACACTGTAATTAGCTTTTGAAAGCTTGCTTTTAAATTTATGTATACAGAAATACCAAAATGCTGTTTGTTTCCAGCTCTGCATGCCACCATATTGACACTTCTGACATTCCCATGATTATCACAGGAAGCCGAGTCATTTTTTTTTCTGTCAAATTATATGCAGATCAATACAAATAGAATTTTCAATAGAAATAGAAACCATTAGGCAACACTGCCTCACTATACCATTTTGGATTCTAAAATCACCACGATGTGTCAACCAGTAATGACCCGAAAACCAAACGGACTCCCACATTAAAGGGTGCGCTTGATATTTCTAACACTATTGCCAAATGAACAGCAGTTGGTAATGGCAGAGCGGAGGTATGGATATTACTTCCCAGGTCTGTGTAATTAGGAGATATACAGCTGTCAAGGTATCAGTAAACTAAATCCTGTATATAGTTCAGTTGCAGTTTGTTTATAATTAACTTTATATAACAAGTCAAAAGGACTACTTCATAGGGTCTTTTTTAATGATCAAAGTATTGCCCATGTAAACCTACTCTGTTGCTGACTTATCTCAACTTCTATCTCAAATTATATTTTGTGACATGGCTGTGCTTTTATCATGGCTTCTGTGTGGCTGTCTAGAAATCAGGAAGTATGCAACAACTCTTGAAACGTGCAGCATGGAAACAAATGAGTATAATATTACAGGTAATGCTCCCTGTTCAATAGAATTTCAAACAAGATATCCTTCTAGGAATCATAAAATGCCAACAAGCCTTATTATGGTAGTGTACAATTGAGGCTCTTATTACAAGACTGGTGGAACCCACATTTCTAACACGTTTTCTTAGTGACAATTTGTAACAAAATACATGATGCTTATCGACTAGTATAACACATGCATATTGAATAACGAGTCTCTAACCCCTTCAGTCTTGTTGACTACACGTCTTTTTCAATGTCTTCCATGGGCTAGGATTTTTATAAGCTATATAGGAAAGCACAAGTCATTCGGCTGATACAGATTTTACCATAGTTAATGCAAATATTTATCACTCATATAAACTTATCTGAGTTTTCATTTCAGATATTTTCCTGTAAAGACGATGTATATAGAACCAGCATTTAGCATCCACTATGCAGAATACAGCTGGAGGCTTTAAAGGAAATGTAAACAACACAATAGTCAATGTCAAATAGGATGAGGCTGGCTGTATTGCTCGGAGGTGTTATTGTGCCTTTTTCTTTTAAAAGAGTCCCAGCAGCTCCTCAAAATGGATACAACAGGTATGATTTCTGCATATACATTAAAAACAAAAATTAAAAATATAGTAAATAATATGATGGATTTGTTTTCCCATATAAAGTAGCTTTAATCAGTCAAGGGGGTTATCGACCTCTGTACTGAATCCAGGCCATTCCATATTTTACCAGGAGAGTCAAGTTTCTTTCCTTCATATCAGCTGATGAATGGCTGGCTGACTTATCTGACATTCACCCTCCAGGCTGAAGTAAATCCCACAAGACCAAGACTTCCTGCAGCTGCTGTTTCAAGACAAACTTAAGACAGTCTAGGTGAGTGGAGGCACCTTCCTTGAGGGACTTGTCCATGCAGGGGCCCAACAATGGAGAGAATGCCTGAGGCTCACTCTTCAGATATCAGACACATATTACAGTAATCCAAAGATAATACATTAACCCATCTATCAGGAGACTTCTATTTGTGATAAATATTGCTACTTTTTTCTGTTGTTTTTTTTTTTTTTTCCCAGTTGCCAGATAGCACTACTAAGCCATTGTTTACATAACAACCACAATCTGATTTAAAAAAAAAAAAAAAAAAAAAAAGAAAAACGCATACTGTTTTTATTTATTAAAAAATAAACACAAGATTATTGCAAGTGAATAGTTTGATGCTGGCATTTTTAAGTGAGGCTGCATCCTAGCTGCTTGCCATAGTCACTTGGCACACAACTGGGACTTGAGCAGGCTTGGCAGATATCAGCTGCAGGTAATCTTGCATATAGAATAAACCCACCACTAACACACTGCATAGCTGAGATCATGACAGATGTTGGATTAGGGCTATATGGCTATGAATGTCAGCTACATAAATTGAATTAATAAAAAAAGCTTTGCTGATAAGAAGACACTGTAGATAGACTATTTGCCACAGTGACTGACTTTACTCTAGTGGAACCAAACATGTATAAGCTCTGCCTATTAGATTTACAGTCTTTATTTAAATCTGACATGGAAATATTCTTCCAATTTTGACTTTAACAACAGTCAATATATGTATCTTGTTTGTTAAAACAATGATTTGGCCAGCTATACCAATGGTGATCATTCACTAGGATCATTCAATGGACAATACAGTACTAAACTAGCATATAGATAATTGGTTCTATTAACCTGATAACTATATTCCATGAACCCAGAGATTGAAGGAAAAACAAATCCCACAATCACTGTGTGGCTAGTTTACCTGTTTGACAGTGACCTCCATGACCTACTTAATATTTGTAGTGTACGTCCCTAGCTTCCACGATAACAACTTGACAGTTATGAGATGCCTGTCAGAATCTCTGGAAAAGTATTCATCATTTTGTCTGAAAGGTTAAGAAAGCAGTATAATCAAGAAGGGCTGCAATTCTGCCTGCATTATCTCCTCATTTAAGCACTTTAGAGCAGGTGTGAAACTGGATTATAGATTGCAGATTCTGGCATCTAACTTTTACTTAAACATAATAAATTGGGACAATTTTAGGACAGTATGGAAAGGTGTTTTTTTTTTTTTTTTACACCCTTGTTAAATACAAGTCTTATTAAAACAACTGTTGTACATGTAATGATACAAGTCAAGGATTTTACACTGAAGCAGAAGACTGCATCCTCGGGCCTGTATTGTTTCAAACATGATCAATTCTATGGTGAAAAAATACACTTGGTTGGATTCTATTCAGATATTATATGAAGAAAATGATTTCAAATCCTGCTTCATTTAAAACACAGCTGAATTCGTACAAGTCTGCCAAGACTTCCTCTTTAACTCGCAACTCATTTACCTTGACTGACGGGATTGTGCAGGAACAAGCATTCAGCAGCTGATGACAGCATCAAAAAGTGCCAAGATGACAGGTCTGCTCAACAGTGCTCAACCACATAATCACACCTGTTATTTCTGTCACAACAACTGTGGAGGGTTTAAAAAATGTTTCTTTATAAAATATTTAAAAAAACAATCTCCCCTTGATGAAGGTGAAAACTGTGCTAATTACATTGACAGCTACCCTCAATTAGATATTAGGTCATTTTTTAAAATAAACAAATCATAAATATACTATCTTTAAGTGGTTTACTCTTACATAGACTCTTAAGTAAACATGGGAGAGACAGGTTGGCATAGTGAATGAAGGTTTTAGTTTCTCAGTATTGCCTCTGTACACATTTCAACAAGCCACATCCGCTGCGTGTTCATTGACGTCATGCAAATGCCATCTAGAAACAAGACATGACATTTTAGCTGGGTCTTTCCGGTGACTGAAAGTCCTGAGAATGTTATTCATAAAGTCCTTCCACTGACTTTAAAGTGAGGGCTTACACAGCCTAGTAAGAGTGCTATTGATTGAATAGAAATTGAGGGAAATGCAGGGGTTTCATACCTGTGAAACTGATTCATTTCTAAAATGAAGTAACTGTCAGCGTTTGTGAGTTACCTAAGTGGGGAAAGCCTTGATCCATTAACAATATAGTGAAAACATTGTGCCTATATCTAATGCCCTTCTTTTAATATAACCTTGTATCTCCCAATAACAAGCACAGATTGGACAAGCCATTAGATTTAAACAATCTCTGTCTGACCTTGTGTGCATGCACTGAAGTGGTGTTTCATGCAATACAATAATTGGGCATTTGATTTATGTCTAAATATACCAGTTAAAGAAAATGTATCATTCTACTTTAATCAAATGATTTCCCTTAAATGTACCCACAAAGAAAAGTACATTGTTAAATCAAAAGATATATTTTGTGCTACATGTAAACCACAAGTAATCACAAGGACACCATACCTATGGTTTTGCACAATGCAGAATACAAATGACAGCACAGTTCATTTTAGTATCAACAGTGACACTGTGGTTTTTACATATTGGGGTCTATTTTAATGTTATAAACTATAGTAGATCTAAGTACCGACACACTAAAATTCCCAAACCTGATTTTTTGTGAAGCTGCCACAGTATTTGCATTGCATTTATTGAGGTTAATAAATCACCCCATGTGGGAAAACACATGCAGGATTAATATAGAATGAAAGTATTAAGATCCAACACTGGTTAGATAATTAAAATAGATCCCACCATTGTTTTCCAGGCATAGTGCAGAATGTGTGATTAGCTTAAGTTATATACAGTTGAGTATATCAGCTCCTCTGATGGACAACAAATAGTGTTGGTCTCTGAACTTGGAGGCCTGGGTTCAATCATCTGCCTCTGTACTATGGTCAGGATTTGATGGACCTTCCTTGGGGTTCTTTACAATAGTTAAGATCTGAGTGATCTTGTGGAAGTGGGTTTTTGGGGCCAAGATTACCCCATGGTAAATTTGGTGAAATGTAAGCCCACATTTATAAAACAGCTTGTGTAAATGCTGCAGTGAGTATGGAAATCTTAGCAAAGAATTTGAGTTGACTGCAAATAATTTGCGACAACGTTCTTTTTTTTTTAAAAAAGATTTTTCCTTTTTGTCTCGTATCTTATGTGTTTACCATGAATCCTCATTAGGAGGCACTTGTCACCATTCCCCTTGGAAGAGTCTCTGCACGGTTATTAACAGCCTGTGCCTATCAAGGACTGCTGCTGTATCAGCAGTAAGTGCCTCAAAGTCAGCTTGCTCCAGTTCTTTGCCTCTCTGGGCCGCATTCACTTACATTGTTAGTGAAGTGGCTTAGCCACCTAACTACAACAAGCACATCCATAATGTATCATTCGAATGTGAATTGCAATTCATGTGACAGTGGAGAGGTGACACAAACAACTAGCATAGGCTGAAAAAAACAGTGTTGCGTGGATGTCAAACTGTGATGCCGTGCTAATGGTACTGAAAGTTAAAAACTGAATGGAAATCCCAATTAACCTTTTCCAGTACTGTAGCTGTCATACACCTACCAGGACAATATCCTCTCTCCCGGCAGAGGAGCTTGACAAAAAGTAACTATTCTTGGTATCTGGATACAGTTTCAACTGATTAGCACAATAAGTCCAGCCGTAGGTGTGCAGTATCCAAGTAAGAGGAAGACATTTTTCATGATTGGTTTATGTTGGTATTGAAGGTTTATTATTACAGTTAGTGTATAGTCTTTATAGCTTCTGTGTAAACTGAGCCTTAACTTAATAATTAAACATTAAATACATGGTTTTGCTGTGAATAGAACTATTCTGTTATATTCTGAAAGTTTTAAGCAGATTATAGGTGTGACATACATTATGACGTGATATGTAATATAATATTATAGTATATAATGCATGGAATGGTAGAAGCAAATGTAGAAGCATGGTAAGATCATTCATCTTTAAAGCCAAAATTCCCAAGAGGTGGCTACTGAACAGTCTACTTGCAGTCAGAGATAATGGATGACTGTGACATCTTTCAAAGTGTGAATAAGTAAGCACAATTACCCAGCCCCCCAATTCAGACATTGAGCAAGCTGTATTAATCCGAACACAGAGCAGGGAGTTATGCAGGATGGATTTTACCAATGCTGATGGTGTGGTCACATTATTGCTCATTTTTTTTAAGGTTTTGAGTTGATCATAAAAGGAAAGGCATTATTAGATTCTTCAGAGTCAGAATGTATGCTTATATCATTGGTTCACTCTCCAGTTATGGATTAGTTTAAAATACAATACTCAGGATCTGACTGTCAGGCAGGTAAATCATGCAAGAAGGTCATTTGCTGCTGTGTCCTTAGATATTACTTTGTTAAAGATGTGTAAAGATGGATATTAATCTGTTTACTATGAATTTATTTATATACACTTTTATTTATTTGTTTCTTTTTAATTTAGAATGCCCAATTATTGTACTCCGATTTTCTCCCCAATTTAGAAAGTCAAATGAAGTTCCCTCACTGCAGCAAGTTTCCCACACAGCTCAGGAGAACAGAATGTTCAGCAGGCGTCCTCTGATCCCACGACTAAGCTGTTACGAGCAGGAACTCGAGAGCAAATGTCCACGAGCTACCAACCTCTTGAGGACAAGGGTCAGTCCTGTAGGTGTTTTCTGTAGTGTGAGGAGGAGAAACAGTCCCTGTCGATTTTGTGTCCGTAACGATATGAATCACTCTGCACACCATACTGGCTTGCTTTTACCAGGTGAGCCACTCAGGGAACCCCAGTACTTACGTACACCTTTAAACTTGCAGCAGCATGAAGAGGATATTTTACTGCCTGTTAAGTAGTGCAAAAAATATGAGCAGTATCAGCTTTATTTGTCAATTATTAAATCATAATTAGAAATTACTATTGCCATTAGCAACAAACCCCAAGTTCAACCGTGATAGGCCAATAACTTTTCTCATGCCAATACTATCTAGATTTGGAAAGTGTTAATTTAAATCATTGTGATATGCCTCAATTCTATTTTCCCCATTAAGCTAATAAAGTGCTTAAATGATTCATGGCAGCCATATACATAATGCATAATTAAATCACAGCTTGATGAAGTGGAATGTATTAATTGTGAAGACACATGTGCTGCCAAAATATACTAATTTATTTCTTTCGTTTTTATTGGCACATTGCTCACTTGGCTGTAATCAGCTGCTGTGTCTAGTTACCAAGTTGCAATAATGTTGTTGCAACAAATTATCTGTACATTTAGATAGGAAACTCGTGCAGTGATGGCCACAATATGATTTGCCTTAAAAACTGTGGAAATGTTCTTTATTAAACTTGTCACGTTGCCTGACTACGTAATTATTTCAAACACCCTTAAGATTAAAGTTAATGTATTTGAGACGGGCTACACAGAGCTGGAGGTCTGCAGTCTGAATGCACAGGCTTTCCGCTCTCTCCAATCATAGCCTCAAAGAACCATTACATGCGCTGTTTGGAAACATTTTAATGCTGCTGTGAGTGCCATAGGCTGGTAAACATCATGTTAACCTACCAACCAAACTGCCTTAGCTACTTACCTCAGTGTATTTTAATTAAACCATCCTAATACAATGTATAAAAAAATGTAAGTAGCTTCAAACTACATTTTGCATGATTGCCCCCTTACCTTTATATTATGCTTGTCATCATTCTGGGTGTCTTTTATTTCAGTTCATATAAATAGACTTTTTATTTATTAAAAATGCTTTGACCTGAATTCAGAAGCTTTGTTTCCTGTTGCCAGCCTGTAACGGGGAGAGAAGGAATCTGAGCAGCAATTCTACCTCCCAACCAGGGAGGGTGCAAGTAAGGTTGGTGGTATGCTTTCACAGCGATGGACCGACTCGATAGTAGGACGGAACCAGAAGTCGGCCATATTGATGGAAGGGCATAGTTGTAAGATTGATAAACAACTCTATTGTGATCAGCTGTGGAGTACGCAGTGATTGGATAAATCATGGCGCCGAACTGATCACAGAAAGGAGTTTGGCAATACAAGGGGACACAGTTAAATGAGTATGGCCCCTTACTCTGAAACGCGCAGGAGTGATGTTGTTATTATTTTTGTTTTTGCAGATGAGTAGGACCTGGGAGCTGCCGCCAAGGAGCCAACACAACCACCCACAAAGAGCAATACCTCTGCACATCACATCACAGCACCACCACAGCCACCACCCTGAAGCACCTTTACGTGCATTTGGTGGATAATTGAACTGTGTATTTATTTAACTTTTTTGTTTGGGATTGAAGACCCACCGTTTTCAAACTCTTGTACCATTTCTGGTACAGGGGCTGTTTGTTTGTAAATAAAAACCATTTGACTCCTTGTCACAAATATACTGTTGCTTGTCCACTAGGTGTCGCTGGTGCTTATTAACAGAAAGATGCTTTGGTTGATCTAGCCTATGTTATTAAATCTCTCTATGACTGGTGACGATAATTGCAAATCAGTTTGTGGCAGGCACACATGACTCCATACCTGAGAAGCTGTGTTCAGTCCTCCTTATGACCTCTGCTTTCATGTGGGGAAGTAATGTGTGTGAAAGTAGAGCTAGCTACCGTAGAGATGCACAAAAATAGAGCCCTGCTTCTAAACTATAAACCTGTCACAAATATACTGTTGCTTGTATTGATGGCACTAGCTTTTTTCACTCTGCTATCTCTGCTGTTATGTCTCTCTGCTCTTTTAGACAAAGGGTAATAAAGCTATAAATTGCAGGTCCTGTAGCAGCTATAGACATTCTGTCTAAGAACTGCTGTTAAAACTGCCATAAATGGGTAAATCAGAACATTATCTCTCTCTAAATTTCCTTAATCAGTGTGACAGGAGAAGGAATGAACACAGGCTATAAAGGTTCTTATGTCCTTGTGTCGATATCCAAGAAACGAAAACAGATACACCTAACAGTGTGTATCAGGTTATACAATATAAATAAATTTGCGACGTAACCGCACTGCATTGTTCCTTTTAAAAAAATAATAACTCATAACTTATTATAAGAATTATAAAGACTATTCTCTGTGTCGTTCAATTCAGATAAAGCTTAGACTAATTCTGTCTAAGCACTCCTTTTAACCACATTAAAAACCATTTCAGTGTCTGGGCCACTATAATACCAAAGCGGGACCAAAAAAAAGTCTGAGCATCCTGCTGACGGAGGAGTTTTATTTTAATGGAACACATGCATACTGATGATGTCGTAGAATGCAATCAATATATTAACTTGTAATAAGCCACCACAATATGGAAAACCATAGATTTGGTCCTGGGGATGGCTACAGTGCAGTTAAAACTAATCCTTTATGTTTTGAAAATTAACAGAGCATTCTTATCTACTTCTGAGTGGGGTTATTATGGGCTAAAATGTGTAAGTAGGCTTCAAATGGAACACATCTGTTGTGTACATGATTATGTTGGTGAGGGTTTATAATTTGGTAGTGCATGTGCTTAAAAAAGTCACAATATTAATCCAATCCAATTACAATAAACTCCAACCAACTGTTTGTTCCTATAGAAGACCAGTGTGCAGAGTTTTTAATGTTGTTATTTTGTTATTTAACCTCTATTTAACCAATGTTATGATACATATGGGCTTTGTAAAGAAGTCTTGTCTGGGGTTTAGTATTTGAGTGGCAGTGATGTCATTTCACATTCCAGAAAGTCTACTTGCTTTAAAAAAGATGTTACAAGAAAACCTCAAGCATCTGTCCCGCTCTAGGGATTCATTTAAGCAGAAAGGAGAAACAGTGTTTGTGTCCCACCTTCTACCTGTTTATTTTGGTTTTCTGAAGCATGGTTCAAATAAACAGGAGCCTGGGGCTCCTTAAAATCAGCTTCATTACCTTATTAATTCCTGACAGTTGGCTTCTTAACTAAGACACAGGGACTATAATTAAATCACACACACACATAGGTATTTTATAAATTATTGCCATGAAGTAAAAAGCATTTGAAACCACTTTTGTAAATTATTGCCAATAAATAATAATGAATCGCTTAAGAAATTGAGTGATTCCTGATTTATAAGTCCAGATTGACTACACTAGAGCCTCTAGGATTAGTTTGGTTCTCAAACTCATCCATCATCTGTCACTCAAATGATTTTAAAATGCACTGGAACATTACCCTGCAAGAATATAGCTGTCTTTTCCTTTCCCTTTCTTGTTTTACATTGCCAGAATACTGTACATGCTACAGTACATGCTTATACCAATATTAGGGTTCATTTTAAATGCTGTTTTCTCTCTGTATCTGTGTATCAGGAACACAGGGAACACTTTTTTTTTTATTTCTGAGATATATGGAGGCATGGGCAAGTCGCTATAGTTCTTGAAAATTTGGGCATGTACTGGGATACAAAAAATACAGGCCTTTTTCACAAAACTAAAATACAGGAAGAATATTTTAAATATTTGACAAAATGTGTTTGTTTTTATAATGATTTCAGTAGAAAATAATGAATGGTATTATGCCTGAATTGCTATGCTTTTGTCAGTGGATTACAAATCTAAATTCATTTCAACCATATGAAACGCTGCTTGATCTTCAATAAGACTGCACAATGGAGCCTTCTTTTAAGTCTTGGATGCAGCTCCAATCGTGTCCTGTTCTATCTCAACAGAAAACCTGTAGGACATAGTTTACCCTGTGATTCCAATCAAAAACTGTCAATGTTAAGATAACTAGGTCGTCAAAACAGAGGCAGTCACTCACCTTATGTAGTTGTTTTGTAAATTCTAATGTACCAGAAAGCATTCTATTATACCAGTGTGGTGTCCATATTTTCTGTGACTATATATTTACTATGCTCAAGATTTCGGACAATAGAATACAATACTGTCATAGCAGTATATTAAAATGGATTTGGTCTTCACCCTCTATTTACTTGTCTCCATGATGCTTCATCTCCATGGTGCCTTTTGGTCACTTCTCTGCGTTCTTTTCATTTTAAGCCATTTGATAACTGCTAGACAGGTACAAAACCTCACAGTTCACAGGCAAACATTAATAAAAGGACCAGTCTGGGGGAGTAGTTGCAGAGCCTTTATCACACTACTTCATCTCACAAGCATAGGTGAATATAATCTGTAAGAGAAGTGTCATCACAAACACATGTCCAGTCTATTCATGAGGCTATAGATTTAGACATTCTTTTTTTCCACTCAGCTTTTTCATATGGTAAATTGATACCGTGCTTCAGACCTCCTATTATTATCCACGGAATTCAAATGATAACAAATCATTTTGTCACAGTTGTGTCTATTTAAAGGAGTACTTTATACCCTCTAAATCTGCATAATATTTAATTTGGTATCTGTTCTCTATCCTATGCTATATACCCAGATTTTAAAACAAAACAAGCTGTTTTATTGATTCCCATTCCTTCAATAACAGCTTGTCTCAAGTTCGTTAGATGTCATTAACTGTAAATGAACTTCCAGCACTGCTGTATCTCTTAAGGAAACGGCACTATAGCACAACATAAATGCTACCATGTTTTATTGTTGTTGATTTCAGTAAAATGCTGTTGTTTATAAAAATGCCATGGGCAATATATATAGTGGTATTGAAACAGTCAGTAGTGACAGGTGATTGATCTGTAGCACTACTTCTATTAAAAGAACAACAGCAACAATATTGTATGATGCAGCTGTTGTTACAAATTGCCACTTTTTTGTGCACAATATATTTACTTTGGAGAGTTTCCTTGCCCACACTGTACTAAATCAACATGACCATCATGAAATTACAATGCATCTAGTAAAAGGTAAGCAGAACCTTAAAAAACGTGTCAGCTGATTTAGGACACAAAAGATGCAGCAAGAACACTGAGTAGAATACAATCTTGTCTAACACCCACAAATTGAACAAGCTTTAAAAACAGATAGAAAATCAGCTTGATCAGGTTTTTATTATTATTAATATTATTATTATTACTACTACTACTACTATATGTATATACAAACTAAATCATTTTTAAATGTAATCTTTAAACAGTAACGATTCACTTTTTTTTTATAAAGGCAATAGTGAAATTAAAGTAATGGGAGCCACATAAGAACACCATTAATACAAAATAAGTGTTAATAGTTCTGCACTGGAAACCTAGGAAGAACACTAAGTTTTCCGTTCCTATTTTGTTTTGCGTAGCGTATTACAAGGGAAGCCTTGAAATAGAGTGAAAAGTGACAGCTGCTGAAATATTGTTTGGAAAATGATTTACTCTTAATACTTTGAAGTTGAAAAGTTAGTGTTCGACCTTGATTGTTAGGTGTCAGTGAATAAACAGCAGGTGCAGTGTGACTAATGCCAGGACGTTTATTACAGTGGGGGGTGCTACTGCTGCTTAGGGCCTGTTTTAGGGGGCAAGGGAAACAGATGATGAACACAGCTTAATTCCAATTACCAGTGATCACAAATACCAAAGCATTCAATGGACTAAAATAGTTAAGTGGCTTGTATGGTTCTCTTACTCAGTGAGATTTATCTTATCTTTATGTTTCTATTAAGCTCTGAGTCTAATAATCTATAATTAGTAGGTCTGCCCATCTTATGGGATCTGCTGTGTCTCTTGCAAAGGGTCAGCTTAACCCTGCCACCCAGTGGAATATTTGTGATTTGGTTTCATCCCAACAGGAACTGTTGTTTTTCAAGAATTTTATTCAGGATGCCCTCTAGTGGTAAAAATGAGAAAGACAGGTAACCTACAGTTCTTAGATACTCTCATTGGATCCATTTTACTTCAAAAGTGGAATATTACTTGCTTACACCAGTATTTTATGGGTTTTAATAATGTATATTTTAAATTATGCAAATATTTAGGCATACATAACTATTAGAAAACTATTATTCTTTACATTAATAAAATATACTATTATAAAAACATTCGCAAATATTGAGGGTCAAATTCACTTTGCTCTCAGTACCCAGATAAAAACAACCTTTAGATCCAAGATCTCCATGCACCTAGTTACAGACAAGTCAGTAATGCATCTCTTCTCATTACAAAAATTGCAATTGAATTACATTTTTATACAGTATGGTTAAAGTATTTTTAAAAACATGTACATAAACCTGACATGATTAAATATTCTAATTGTTTATTAAACAGATACTATGTAGTATTGTATTACACAGTACACATTCCTAAATCAATGTGCTCATATCACATATGCCAAGATAAGAGAAAAGAGACATGTTGTGGGATAAGAAAGACAATCAGACAGATCTTTCATTAATAAACTAGATCAAATACTTATTGGAAATGCATGTAGCTTTAACTAGTGCAACAAATAATTTCTTGCTAATTTCTTATATTTTTTACTTTAATATTCAAGCAAGTTTTACGCAGGGCAGAGGGGAAAGTATAAGCAAACAGTTTAATTACCTTACAATTCAGGTGCGTGCCTTTAAAGTAAGATTAAACTAGTGTCATTATTTTTACACAAATAAGATTACTTGACTTGAAAAATTGTCTTAAGCAAATTCCTACTTGGTTAGCTTGAATAAGTAGCATGCAACAAGCTTCAATATGAAAGCTGAATTATTTAATAAAGAATGACAAGTTTTTAATTAAAAGAAAAAAAATAATTCTAAAATAAAAATGGGATTCTGATATTTTGCAATGTACTGCTTCAGATTATTACCAATGCTTAACGTTAACGTTTACCCAAGCCCTAATTGATTCAATGATTGGCTTAATTGATCTCAGTTACCATGTGTTCCAATTATTTAGCAATTGATGATTAAGAGATACCTACAAAACCTGCAGGATTGTGGCACTCCAGGACCAGGGTTGCCTAACCCTGCTGTAGACAGTATTTATATATAAGTGCAATATTGTAGCCTGACCATGTCAGAGTGGGCACCCACTCAATAAGTACAGGGGCAATTACCCACTCGCACAGGTTCTTTTGTTCAGCACTGGATGGTTGTGTGACAACTCAAGACAGGGAGAATACACAAAGCAACTAACATAAAATTATTCAATAAAATGATGTGGTATAAAAATGGGAGGTTTGTATGTTAAAAGAAAATACAATAAAACAATATTTAAAACACATAAAAGAAATATACAAAGCACTATCATAAAAACTGTATAATAAAAAAAGGCTGGAACTTTGTATAAAAATAACACAAGTAAAAACTAGGGCTGCAACGAAGGGTACATTTTGACCTTCAGAACACATTACCGAAGGAAGGTTGGAACCTTCAGTGGTACTCATTTGCATAATTTACTGGTGACGTCACCATAGCTACTTGTTTATATTTGATTGAAAATCATATTACTTTACAGGTAATCCATATAAATGGAATAAAATGAGAGGTACGAGCCACTGCTTTGGATACTATACACTGCTCCAATTGTACGTAATGTTTAACAATTTAGTAGCAGATTTTATCAACAACTTTTGTGTACGTAATATGCATTATACAAATCAAAAGATCCAATTTTGCATGCGAGTGACATGTAACGTGTGATTTATAGTATTGACACATTGTCAAGCAGTTTCTGTTAATCAGAAGAAAAAATAATATAGTGTGTGAACCCGTCTGACGAACCTTCGACGGTTTAAAACAATTTTCGAATCCTGGCTAGCGAACGAAACTTCGAACCTTCAAACGTTCGGACACAGCCTTAATAAAAACCACCACTAAAATACAGGGAATAACACAAGAGTGCACAGACAAAAAGGATAATTCTAATCATTTTTTTCGTATGGTTGAAACCTATGCAAGCTTTCTACCATATGGGGACTGAACAGCTATTCAAAGTTTATAAACAAAGTCCAATCTCTAATACAAGCGGTTTCCATGAGACAGGGGGGGGGGGGGGGGGTTCAAAGTTTGTGCCAGTCTGAACACAGAGCGGCGTTGTTCTGACGTTGCCTTCGAAGTGAAGAGCTCTTTTTAAGAGACAATATAACAACTGGAAGAGGTTAGTATACACCCACCTTAGTTACCTGGATGTGAGAGGCAAAAGAGGATTTGAGCTCCGTGGAGTGACTACTTATTCCCGGAGTCCCTTTCGACAGCTTTGATATAAAATGCTCAGTGAATACCTGACCTGTGGCAGGTATGTCCCAAAAGTATTGGTTGGTGGTCGTCTTCGAATTGAAAGGGAATGTATTTTGGCACGTGTGAGGGTTTCACTGGTGCTCTCTCTGAGACTGCAGCAATACATTAATATGTGGATGAGGCATTTTCTTTACTATATTTAACTCCACAGGGCTTTATTTCTAGACTTTCACCACTGTAGGCACATTCTTATGCATTAACTGGAATTTCAGGAAAAAAAAGCTAAATATAATGCTGATACATAATTAAAATGTTCTTCAACATCGAATATTCGACCAAATACAAAATTATTTGTGTGACACAAATGCACAGAACATCACTGTTAGGATTTTTTATTTAGTGCATCTCAATTGCATTCAAGTGCCCTGCACATTTGTAGTGATGCAGGGGACATAATATTCTGTGTGCTGGGTGGAATCATTGTGAAGGTGACACAGCTTTGGCTGTGCAACCTATTGTTACCATAGTAAATATAATCATGGATCCCACAGCTGTATCCATTTATTTATTTATGTAAAACTTAACTCACCAGGATAAGCTTTCAGAGATATAAAGATGATCTCATTTTCAAGTATGTCCAATTATGCATTCAGTACAGTAAAAAGCCCACCTAATGGCAAGTTATTTCAACCTGCGGGTGCTCTTTTCTTTACTGCATTTTTTGTTTCATATCTACTTATTATCAACGTGATCAATCAAATCAAATATAAAGGTGTCTATGGAGAGCAAAGGGTTAATTTGTCTTAATGGAACAGGCTCACAAATCTTGCGTCATTGTCTATATTCTGCCTAATCGCTATACAGTATACTAGGTACACATGAAGAGCTTTTGTTACTGCAGCAGTCATATCTTTGCTCACTTCTAATTACCCAGCCCAACTTTAAAAGTGTCTATTCCTTAAGAGCAGGATTCATCTTGTTTCAGAAAGATAATTGCTCGTCCAACAAAGACTGGACTACTGTCAAAATACACTGAGCCTCTCAGCAAGTCTCTGTTACTTGTCACCTAACTTCCAGGTGGATTTGTCATGGCCTCTTCTGACGATAAGAATTGCATTAACAAGCATGGCTTCTCCAGAAGGACCTAGCTGTCAAAACTGTGGATGCCATGTAACATCTTTATTAAGGCCCAATTATACAATGACAGTCATGACCCTATTTTACCTCTTGTGTAACAGCTGGATACGGGCCATCCTACCAGCTGACCAGTCTTTAGTCACACGTTCACAATTTATTGCTTTGCCTCTGATTTCTGAAAGAGAGTCATGACCTCTGAAGCAAGGGATACTTCAGTACAAACCTTTCTTTTAGGTTTGCCAGCTATGATGTTGTGCTGGCAGTGTCAATAAATTAACGGGTTTTAGAGACTCGTCTGTCTTATTTATTAGGTCAAACTTACAAAAAACGATGGGAGTTTTACTTTTTAACTTTGATTGAATGTTTTGAAGTGTTTTAGTGTTAGGGTTATAATAGTTAGCTTTTGTGTTTTTGGTTTGTAGTCTTACCCAGGGTGTAATGAACACAGCAATTGACACATGATAGCAAAGAGCGTGGGAATAGGGATGTGAAGCTGAGCACAGGATGAGTTTCGTTTTGGGTACAAATCTTTGCATTTATCACTTTTAGTGTAACATAGTTTATAGATAACAGAAACGGTTCTGGTTTTTGAAATATATACTACTCATTTATCAAGAACATTGCCAAGCATGTCCAAAAGGAAAGTGGATAAACAATTACATGAACCAATTCACAATAGTACATTTACAATATTTATGGCTTGCATGTAAAGAAATTAATGGGAGATCACTGCAAGCAAAATGTAGTTTTCTCAAGGGTATGATGCATGGCATGCTACCTAATATTAAATCACTGACGCAGACAACATCTCAGTCCAGGCATGATAGTAAGCCTGATTAAAAGGGGTTGCTGTGTGCAGGGTATTAACTGGTATTGTAACATATACACAAAGACAGGAAGAAGGCCAGTTATTTATATACATATACATTACATTTAAAAATGAGCTGTTTAAAGGTGTTGAGATTTAGGTGTCCCTTCTTGAATGTAAAGGACCAAGCATAAAGAAGATACACATCACAAATAATGTTTGGCTTTGATTTAATTATTTTCTAACTATGCAGTAAACAACATATACAACAACAACAACTGTATCCTGAAGCCTGAATATATAACGATTTATTATGCTATAAAATAAGCCTTAGCATGCTAATAAGCAACAGTATGTGGACAAACAGATGTCTATGAAAATCTGCATTATGGATTCATACAATACAGTGCCTTTTGTCCAAATTATGGAAGGGTCAGACTTTATGTAATGATTTAAGATCTGCAGGCAAAAAGATGATTTTAATAGACTGCTACATCTAAAATGAACATTGCTCAATAAACGCTTTACTTTGTAATTGGTACATTTCTGTGTATCATGCTGATGTTGAAGTTTCAGAAACAATTACTAGGCATCAATATATTCAGTTTAGATGTGTCCATGACATTCTAGCCTTGTTTTCATCTCACAGCATTCCATCAATCATTTGCCCTGAAGGGCCTTATTGCATTTATAATCCAGGTCAAACAGTGGATTTGAAGGAAAAAAAGCACAAATCATGTTTAGGGCAAAAATTATTAGTTTTTTTTTTTTTTTTTTTTTATTAACACTAGAAGTGCCAAGCCGGTTAATTTGATCTTTTTGGGTTTTAAAATTTTAATTCTGCGTTCTGGAATGTAATGTGCGTGCCCATTCATGACTTTTCCTTAATATATGTATTAGATATACTGAAAGCGTTTGAGCTGCATATTTGCAAGAAATTATTAATTATAAGCATGTTTACCTAGAAGCGCCAACAATGGTCATTTTAACTGCTTATTTCAAAACATATTTATTTATCAAATATAGCCTATAATCCTGTCTGCCCTTTTCGATACAATCAGTCCCGTGATCAAATGGCATTTACCTGTTTACATTCTTTGAGTACTTGAAAAACACACCTCTCTGAGTCATAGGTACCCCCCTGTGTATAGTGCAGGTTCATTCTCAGCTCTATGCACAAAACAGTGGTGATGGGAACTGATGACAAAAAAAAGCCTGAGACAGTGGAATACTAGATACAAGATGGCACAACAGCATTGAGTCAAAGGCGGATGTCGTCGGCGGCCTGTGTAACATTTTGGACCTAGCAGCCATCGATGCGTATGTTTTATACAAGGAATGTACCGGGGATAAACTGCAACAGGAGGGTCTTAATCTTGCAGTTAGCCCTTGAGCTTCGGCAAGCACATATGGGTCTGAAAAGGGCAGAGCCAGATGACCCTTCTGGCAGTGCTGCAGCCGCTGCACCCACACGCAAGAGGAAACAGTGCCAGGTTGTAAAATACACGACAATAAAACTGTTTATTTTATTTATGTTTTATTTAAGTTTTTCTTGTTTTGTACTGCTCCTTTTGAAAAAAAAAAAGTTTTGTTTGTTATTTAAATATGGTGTTTCTGCTAAGCAAATGTTTGATTTTATGTTCATAAATGAAACTTTTGAGTTTTATACGTTCGTTTGTCTTTCATTGTCATTACAGCTGTTTAAAAAGCTACCGGTAAAAATGGTTTTGCGCTTCTAGATAGTTCAAAATTCCGGCGCTTCTAGTGTTAAATATCCTTACGCCAATAAAGTAGTCCCATTTATAACTTTGAACTACACACTAAGTTAAGCTGAGCAAATGAATTTAATTAAAACATGTAAAAGAAAGTACATCTGTATTCTTGATACTGTTACATTGCCATTGAAAAGGTACACCAGGGGGCAGAGTTGAGTTATTTTTTTACCCTGTCACTGACAGTGCAGACACACTGTTTGAGCAGAACAGAGGAGAAGATTAAAAATAAATTCAACAACGTCTTGCATTTCAGTAATTTGTTCAAGGGGTGTATAATGTGTAGAAGTGCCTTTTTGTGTTTTTCTTTAGCATTTACAAACAGCTAAAAATATGTTATTTGAGTGAGAATGATTGAGTATAATTTTTTTTTTTTTTTTGGGGGGAAGGTGTTTCTGTTTTGCTATCTTCCAGTTCTGCTTACAGTTTCATATGTACAGCTGTACAGCTGTAACTCTAAATACTGATACTTTAAAGTTTGTGAGGCAGTGCAGTGATTTTGAATATGTGACAAGGCTCCAACTGTCGTTATCCATCCAAATATATGGACAGCTGGAACATTGCTTGAACAATCACATTGCTTGTTCCGTGTTCCATTGTCAGCCCTGGATTATTCAAATGTATATAACATATAGTTGACAAGGCAACCCTGTATTTATGTACCTCAGAGAGCTATCCTTTAAAAATTATTTAAAAAAAAAAAGAAAAATTGAAACATAGGCCTACCAAACATAATCCAATTGTAATATTTATCCAAACCTTGTGACTTTATTGTTAAACTTTGTTAACGAAGGAACTATACTATTCCAGTAGGAAATATGGTGCCACAAATGTTAGATCTCAATTTTATGATCTGGAATGCCAGGTACATAATACTAGGTTCAAGCAAGATACCTTAGTGTACAAACTGGACGTTTCATACGTTCTATTTATGATCTGTGCATTGTTTTATGTACTGTGCCATGATCAGTAGGCCTGGTATAATAAAACTCACAAAGAATCATAAGCTAATTTTCAGCAATATGAAACATATATTTGACTTCAAATTAATGCAATTCATTTTCTTCTTGCAAAGCAAAACGAAGTGTGCACCTACTTAAAAAGAAACATTTCACAAAGTGCATTTTGGTGTATGGAATGTGGATCACTTACTTTTAAATAAAACAGATGGACAATATAGAAATGAGCTTGTGTGAAATCAGTAAAATACAAAGCATACTTAAAGCCTTTTTATATTAACAGATGGTATGGTATTACAAATGTACAGCATATGCAACCAGATATTGATTGATGTGTTTTTTGTTCACAGTAAACGATATTGCTCTGTGGATAGTTATGACTGATTATTGATGGGGTAACCAAATAGAAAACTTTTGTCTAGATTTGTCTAAATATATAAAGATATTTCTAATATAAAAAATGAAAAAGTAATCCAAATGAAATTAAGATGAGCAATTTTGGCTGTTAACGACAGTTAATGTGTTTTTATTTTTATTTTAACGAAACAGTCTGTTTCTGAATGCTGTGGCCAAAAGACAACATAGTATTATATAATGGATTTCTGCAACCTAACCACTTCCAATGTTTTTGAAGTAAATATGTGAACTGAAGCATGGAATTTTCACTGAAAGTATAGTTAATAGTGACAATAATTTAAAAAATTAAAATACTGGATTTCCAGGGATTTTTTTAAGGAGCTCCATTTGTAATACAAATCCCCAACAAAAGTTTTTGTCAAATAGACTTAAATGGCGCTTGATATTACACTGACTGGCCAAGAAAACAGAGATTGTAAGTAAAATTTAAAAATCCAGTAATCTGGATATTTATGTTGCCCTTTCATGTAAACCACTAGAACTAAATAAGCTCCCGGGAGTTCTATATTGTAACCACCAACAGATATGCCTCCAACACTGGGCAAGACACACACATTATGTACTCTTTTTGTTTAGAACATCAATATCTTGTAAAAAACAACATAATCAAAGCATGGTGGATAGGAATTAGATCACAACTCAGTGCTTCCCATAACTATTTATCTTGCTTTCCACCTTATTGGATTGCCATTTCGACTAATTTCTTCATTTGTACGGTACAATTAAAATTTCTCTTTATTTCGATGAAGGCGACAGGTGATTTTGAAGAGGGGACCCTCATGGGATTTAGTAATAGAATGAACATGTCAGGTCTGGGCATGCTCACAAGCTCTGTGTGCCCAGCACAACACTCACAACTTAAACAGGATCACTAGCCAAACACTAAAAGACCACACATCCATATATATCCTCGTTAGTTTAAAAAAGGAATTTGAAAAGATGAATCTATTCTATTCTTTTTAGCCGCAATCAGAGAGCGCTGTGCCGAAAGCAGCATTGCCTCCTGATTATTGAATTTTTATGGCTGTGTAATTAATTGCAGATTCCCTGTTTTGTTCTATTTCTTTTTCTCTGACATTTTAATTTCAACAAAAGCCATGGTCCCTATGCAGCCTTTCTCAGCAGATACTAATGGCCTATAAAACAAAATGACTTATAGATATGGCATAGACTTCACTCGGCCAATGATTGTTTGAAACCTTGCTGATCATGTGAAATTTAATTTTATTTCTCTCCCCCTTGAATTCATTTTGTGTCAATTAAACTGCAGCTACAGTGTCATATCTAAAGAATGAAAATCTATCAAAGTGTCATCAGCTGGAAATTCACTATAGAAGGCAGCCTGAAAATGTTTAAAAAATATTGTACAGCCCATTCTTTTTTTTAAAGACTATTGTCATTATTTGACCAGGGAGAGTGTCCTTGACTGCCTTCTTTGTATTTAGGGATGAATGAGATCAATCTTAGTAAGTGGGGGCTGGTGCTATATGTTCCAGGACATAGGTTTCAATGCTTTATCAAATCAGAATCCAAAAATGTGGAGAAAGACATTTGTTCTACAAGTGTCTGTCACACAAGTGAGTATGATGGGCTATTATGACTGGCAAGAAGGTGTTGCAACCTTCATGTTAAAGTAAGAAAAGGTTCTAAAAGAGCCAGTATAACAACATTTACATATGTTTCATAATAATTGTAAAAAGAATTAGGGCTATGGGGTTCAAATTTGACTCCCATGTGAACAACAGCTTTAAAATAAACAGCATACTGTAATTCAATCCCTAAAGAAGAGGTCATGTCTACTTTTTGGTGTGCTCACACTTGACTGGGAAAGAAAGCAGCTCACTGATAATGTCTGTAAACTGGGAAAGGGTTTAACTCAGCCCAGTCCCTCAAAGGCATGATCAATTAGTTGATTTTCTAGCAAGATTAGGAGATGTAAATGTCCATCTATGCCTCTATTTTTACTCTATATAAGGTGGAATTGGCGTTTACTTTAATCGACTTGTCCCCTTAATGAAAAAAATACTTTATCATCATGTCAGACTTTTCTCAGCAGTTGCTACAAAGCATGTTGATCTGAGGGAATAAATACCTTGCCCATGTGCTCAGAACACGTATGTCAAGATAGAGCGATGCTAGAGAAAAGATTACTTGAGGTTGCACTAGATAACCCAACACCTTGGTAAGCAGGGGATCTTTAAAACAAACAAACAAAAAACTGAAGGGGCTAAAAACATACCGAAGAATATATATATTAAACCAGTCCCTTTCAAAGAAGACTATTCCTGCTCTGGACAGAAAATTGTCAAGCACCTAGGCAGGACCACATTACAGGTTCACCAGATATCTAACCACTCTTTCCCATTTCAACTTGGGCTGTCCTGATCTGTTCAATTTTCTAACTCATCAGTCCAAGATAGGCAGGCATTCAACAGCTATGTTCCATTGTGTTTGTTGCATTTGTAAATTACATGGGGTTCTTTAAAAAACATCAAATAAAATTAACTTTCAAAATAATAATAAAAATAATAATAATAATAATAATACACTAGTGTTATATATGTTTTTAAATGTATTAATTACAAAAATAATGCTTTTGAAACGTTAGGTTATGGCTGTAACCCCAGTTCCCTGAAAGAGAAGACGACCAACAACCATACTTTTGGGATATGCCTGCCACAGGTCAGATATTCACTGAGCATTTTATGTCAGAGCTGCCGATAGGCACCTCCGGGGAGAGACATCCTAGGTCTTGCCTACCAAGGCAGCTGGCAAAGGTTTGCATACCAGATTCTCCTGGGCCATCTGGCGGCCACCAAGAGAACTGTCGCCTCTTCTCTCTGGACTTTCTCTAGAAAGGCCAGGAGCAACAGTATTGACGGGAATGCGTACAAGAGCATCCTGTGCCACTCGTTACACGATGCCTAGTGGACTGCCACAGCGGTGGACGGAGAACCATAAGGGGCAGAGTCGTCTCTGACTCTGACATGGCAAATAGATTGACTCGGGCCCTCCCGAAGCGTGGAGTCACCATTCTGATGGGTAAGGACCCTCTCTCAAGAGGAGGTCTGCCGCCCAATTCACTACTCCAGGGAGATGAACAGCCCAGATAGATAACAGATTCCTCTTTGTCCACATCAATAGCCAGAAGGCTACGCAGTGCAACCCCAGGGGACTGAAGCCCTCCCTGACGATTGACATACGCTACTACAGACATGTCGTCCGTGCGGACAAGGACATGTCTCCTCTGGAGCATTGTAAGGAAATGCTGGAGAGTGAGGTGAACCACTCTCAGTTCCAGTGCATTTACTGTATGTGCATTTATGTGCAGGGATGTCCATCGACCCGACCAGGACCCGCAGGCTCCTCTGCCTGCCCAGAACGCACCCTAACCCTAGCTGGATGCATCTGTCATCAGCACCTGATGGCTGCGGATCACTCCCATCCTTATGCCTTTGTGCAGGTGAGAGGCTTGCCTCTAGCAGTGTAGGGCTTCCCAGCATACATGAGACACAGTCAGACAATGATTGGGGTGTAGCTAGAAGGCATTGAGCCAAGTTTGAATCGGGTGCATGTGGAGTAACCCTAGTTGGATGGCTGATAAAGCTGCGGCCATCAGACCCAATAGTTTCTGGCACAACACCAATTGTACTGTGGATCCCTGTTGAAACAGGGTTAGACAGTTGTGAATAGCGGCCACTCTGTAGTCCAACAGTTAGGCTTGCATTGTAAGGGAATCCAGCTGGAGACCCAAGTAAACCGCCTCCTGCTCTCGGTGGGAGCATTACAGGATTCCCTCCACTGCTGGCCCGAAAGTATGGCCAGGGAGATAGGTGCGTCCAGTAAGGCCGACTTGTTGACATCCAGGACCCTGGCCTGTGACAGCCAAAGCTGTCTACGTGCCACTACCAGGCCTGCCAGGAGGGGCGCCGATTGCAAGATGCCATCCAGGTAGGCCATGAGGAGACCTGTCGTGTTGGCCAGGCGCATTACTTATGCTTTGGCTGCATACGCTTTTTTAAGGTGGGAAAGGGTCACAGGGGGCACTGAGGGTACCGATGCAGGGAACGTTTGAGCACCAGGGCGCCAAAGCACTGAAGCGGTGAGGCTCTGGGGCACCAAGGGCACCAAAGGCAACGAAGCACTCAGGCACCAAGGCTCTGAGGCACCAATGCACCGTGGGCACGTTGCAGGGAGTGTCTAAACACCAAAAGTTTTTTAGGCTGTACACACTGAGTAAGCGGGCCGAGCTAGCCCAGTGGAGTCGACTCAACAGCAGGTGCGGCAGAGCTGGGCCCCGGTGGAGGAATACGTCTCCCTTTTTTCTCTCTTTTATTATTTATTTTATTTTATTTTATTTTTTAGCTACAAAAAGCAGAGGAAAAAACACACAGACAGCAGATGCTGTAGGGTTAGAAAAAGCAGACTACAGTCTTAAATCGATGTAGGCTGTTGAAAGATTTTTTTTTAAACGGAGCACAGTTCTAGTTCAGTGCAGCGTTTCTAGTTCAGTCTTCAGAAGCAGATTTTCCGATTCTGAGGACGTGGCAAGACGATTTCCAGCAATAAATTGCAGGGGAACTAACAGAAAACTCATACTGAGAGCTCTTTCACAGAGACTCAATTCTGCAACTGGAGAGATTAATTTATACCTATCTTACCTACTTGATTGTGAGAAGCAAATGAGAACACAATCTCCGCAGAGTGATTACTTATTCCCTCGGTAGGCGGGACTGAGGACATCACTCCCCTGAGGGGCCTATCGGCAGCTCTGACATAAAATGCTCAGTAAGTGTGGCAGGCATATCCCAAAAGTATGGTTGCTGGTCATCTTCGAATTGAAAGGGAACCCCTAATTTAGTGATATGGACCTGCTTTAATTAAAAATACTGAAAGTGTGGCATTAGAATTTGTTCTTCTAATCATGGTTAATTGCAAAGTGTGAGAAACGTTTTTTCGTGCTTGTTATTTTTCAGATTGAATGGGTAACTGTTAAGAGCTGTAATTTGAGGTAGGTTTCATTTGGTCTGCTTCAGCAGTTGTCTTTCTGTGATGCAGCCTTTCATTTGAGCTGTTATACACTTGGACAAATTATTTTGGAATTCATTTAAAATGTATATAGGATTGGATACTGGAATATGAAATATTTTCATGGATTTTTTCACAGACAGGCAACACCCTTGTGTAAAGAAATGTGGAATGACCCATAGATAATTGTGTGATAAATACAGCAAATTAAACACTGTATTCAAGTTTAAACTGTTATGCTAATTGTAGCATAACTGATGACTAGTTCTAAGCTATACAAAATACATGCAGTGGACATGTCTGGTAGAATGATGTGTATAGTGCTTTGAACGATCTTGTTTTGTCTAATCTTTCCTGCACATTTTCTTTAGCTCAGATGTATATATCATTTAAACCATTACCAGCCCCAAGCTCTTTCATTAAAATGAACTATATCATCCTTTCCCAAGAGGCCAGAGGGAGCTTTCAGCTGTGAATATACATCTTACTTGGTGAACGAATTGAAGGCAGCAGCATGCCATGGTAAAGTATTACTTAATTTATACTGCTAATGTATAACATTGATTCTGTGTGGAGAAAATAAAGGGCAACATATTTTTGGAGCCTACATCCTTAAGGTTTAATAATTTAGACCTAGTTAGTATGATAATAAATATACTTAAGGAACTTAAGTGGGGTTTGTGATGAATGCAATTAGAAATACTGGCACGTATATAATATAAAATGTAATATGAAAGTGGCAACATTTTATAAAGGCTAGTGGAATATTATACTCTGCAATGCTATATGTCTAGTTATCTTACCTGGAAAACACTTACTCGAATGTGTGAAACATCTTATCTGTTTCATTCATTTTATGACTGGGGATTAATTACCCTGTTGATAATTACTTTACTAGATGGGCAGTATTGATCTTAAAATACATAGACATCCATGTCAATAATGATCATTCTGCATTTTGATCAGCCATTTAATTTTATTCCCAATTTGTTGCCATTCATTTTTAAAACAAACATAATGTACACAATAGAAGAAAAATACACAGATTGGATGAAGAATAGGAGAATAGTCTTACTAGCAAACAAGGCCATATAACTCCCAGAACATTGTTTGCATGGAAACAGATGTGTCAATATAACGGGCAGTGTCACTGGTTCGTGCCCAGCCTCCACTTCTGTTACATCAAGGACATTGTTTCTATGACTTTGGTCCTTGTAGCACATTTGTTGCTTGTCAGAAGGTGTTGTACATACAGTACACCTGCAGAATCGCTCCACAATGACCTGCTTGCGACCAGAGTTGTGTTTTCCAGGGGTGTTTTTCAGCTTGCAAATCAAATGACATGTAAGATCCAGCTAAACTGTTTTTTGATAAACATACCGTTCTCAGACAAAACACATTTGAAATACCTGCAATATGTAACATTGTAAATTACAAACGTTTGTTATGCAAATAGAATCCTGACATGTAATCGCTAATACAAGCTGAACATTAGTTTCTGTCACAAAACAACATCTTACAGACACAATAGAGGACACTCTGTTAGGAGGTCCAAGACACCGCAAAAATAATAGATGTTTCACAGTATGATCCTAAAGACAGTTTTATACCACCAAGTCTTCGTATTAATTTTCAGAAAAATTGATGAACAATACTGCATGGCTTCAAATCTTTGATCAGTTAATGTTCCTGGTCTCTAACACAAAGCATACTGTATCTTCCCTCGAGCACACTCCAGAATGTGTTGAACAGTGTGTTCACTCAACAGCTTTACGAATGAGAGAATAACAAGCAACATAAGGGTGACTTTTATTAAGTCTGTATTCTTCATTGCCTTTTTCATATAGTTTACTGGAGTGTGTAGTCATTCTCAAATACATGTATTATTGAGGCGTTGGTTGGATTCATGCCCTTACTTCATCTCCTGTTTATAGAAATAACAAAAAAGATGATAAAGAAAGTCTTTTCATGACGGCTATACCAAGATATACAGGATGATGGAGAGGGAATAACATGTTAACCAAGTTCTTGTTTTCCAGTACTTGTCATGTTTAACAATTGAGCAATAGAAGGCTGTGGGATAATTTACTGATACATTAATGTTTACTTGTACTTATTTCCGTATGATTTCAGGTTTTAATTTAAGAACAATACAAACTCTGAAAACGTTCCCAACTAATCAATTCCATTCCAGCACTCACATGTATTTCAATTATTAAGGTGAAGTAATAGAGTCCTCAGTCTATGTTGATTACTTTTAGTTCCACTTTTAGCCAAGTACAGTGTGCAAATCCTATAAAGTAGTTAAGCCCTGCATGAACGTAGCAATATCGTGTTACTCTGAACATGTATAAAGGTTGCAAAGCCTGAAGGGTTTTGTTTTTATATTCTACTGAATGATTAATAGTACAGACCTTGAAAACTGAAAATTAAAAAGGTGTCAGAAAACTCTTGAGGATTAGTGCGGAGTAGATATCAGGTTCTATGTTTCTTTTTATGATGGTCATTTTCTTTTATGTGGAAAGAATTAAGAACGCAATGCAAAAGATCCGGGCTGGGGTAATCTCCCAGAGCCCATAAATCTGTTTTATTGATTTTAGATCTGCAACATTGACAGGGAGGCTCCTTTGAAAAGTGATAACTACTGCTTTAAACATTTATTGCTGTCATTCACCACGCTGGCCCCATCTTTAATACCTCTTAGCATCACGTACCACTGCTTCGTGTGAGTGAACGCACAAATGTGTTGGAAATCCCGCTGAGTAAGTTTACGCTAGCAGTAAATAATCTTCCTGACCAGTTGGCTGTATACTTGTGGCAGCTGAGGCTGTCATATTTGCAGCCTTGGAAATGTGGTTTGGAAATTGGATAGGAAAAAGGCATGTGCTAGTTTCTTAATAGTCTCAGCTGGCGTTGATAATGTTTTCAATGATATCTTATTATACGGGTCTAAATGTCTGCTGGTGCAACATATGCATCTGGCGTGTAAAGCTGCAGTAAAAAAAAACAAAAAAACAGTATTTCACTTTGTAATGGGAATGTAAACTTTCATTGATACTGCACAGATGAAATTAATGCATAGCATTATGGAAAAACTGTGTTTATTTTTAATTTTAGAGGTGCTTTATTTAACGCTTTTCTGAATATTTGATAAACAGCTGTGGGTGTACAATAATCTCTATCTTTGTAGCCATGTCTCAGTGCTTGAACAGTTCCATTCAGCCATCCTACTTGGCTTCCAGGTGCACACGTTGGGTATCATTCATCAGGTGTGCCCACCTGTAGCCAATCATATGAGTCCTTTTGTTACTGTAACAAGAGAAATAGAGCTTGAAGTCTTTGTCTTTGAGACATAGGATTCCTGAAGATGACAGCTGTTTTTGCCCTTGCTGGATTCAATGAGTTACCCACTACCATCACTTGATTTGTATGAGGAAGGTCTTATTTGGAGTTATGCAGAGAACCTCGTTTTAGGTTGTAATTGTTTTTAACACATTTTATGTAAAATGTGTGTGAATAATTGGAATTTGGATGGTAACTAATATCTGTGCTTAAGAACCAGTGGTCACTTTCACTGTTTAATTGCCGCTACTTCAAATCTTATTTTATTTTTAACAGCACAGTTAAGTTACCAGTTAGAGTAAAATTGGTTTCTAATTATAACTATTTAAAAAAAAAAAAACACTGGGGTCTATCCAATTTATGTAAAAATCTGATCCACAATACTAGGGTATGGTAGGACTGCAACATTAATATGGAGCTTACATTTAGGGGATGTTTTAATTCAGGTAAAAATGACTGTAGCACATGTGCATTATGACTGCCATCTGACTCATGGTCAAATATGTAAATTGCATACAAATCCCACATTGTATGACCTCTGTATATACGGGTAATTGAGTCACACCAGGGAAAATAATAGTCATATGTATGCTCTATTGATAGCACACAGAGCTCTAGCTACTTCTCTGTTTATTGTTGCATTCCTTTTGCAAGGGATTTATGAAATAAAACAACAACAGAATTTCCAGTCTTCAAAGGAGTACTAACCAATACGAAATTCATTTTACTAACATTTTTACTGTTCACCCTTTTTTGGTTCTTCAGGCATTTCTCTTACTTTAATTCAGACTATCCACTTATTTATAATACAACACAATAGATGAACTGCATCATTCTGGTACATTTGCTGTAGGCCACTGTGATCGTGTGGTTTGCAGTGCTCAGGTCTACAGGTGATGCAGGTGCTCCAACAATGACAGACACAAAGTTCCCGGTTCAAAACAGTTCTTTATTTTTTTTTCTTTTCTGTTTGATACCATCAAATAATAATGCTGGCTCTAAGTAACAATGTGTATTGCCAGCATATAAAACATGGGGTTCAGTCCCGAAATAATAATCCAAAGAACAACACACAACACAGACACAGTCACGTCTCCTGACAGTGAGTGCTCTGAGTGCAGGTGCGGTGCAAGGTAATTACAGTGACAGTCATGCAGTGTAGTCCAGGCTTGATGCTGGCCTGTAGCGAAAGCTCCCGGTTTGCATTAGCCGTCTAACAGTTACAAACACAGACAGTTAGTTTCCACAAACAAATAAAACACTTAACACTCACGATACGCTTTCCTTTCTCAGTCATTCTCATAACCACAACAAAGGAACAGATTACATTGTCACATGGTCACATAGTCTGATTGTAGCTAGATCATTAGAGTGAGTTTGAACTGCAACGCATGAAGCGACTAGATACCAGGTACAAGTAGAAAATTGAAGGAAAGGACCTAAAGATAATCAACTGGGTGATAATTGTCAAAATGAATATGCTGTAGGTCTCAAATATTGCAAGTCTCTTTATGTAGTTTGAAGGATGCAAGTCTCTTTATGTAGTTTACAATTGACATGTGATCATCTAGTAACAGGGTGTCTAACCATGTACCCTACTATTGTGTCCATTCCTTTTATAATGCAATTTGTGCGTAAGGTACAGTTCTGCATTACACAAATCTGTCATCAGTAATTCTTGACATTATTTACAAAACAAGTGTCAGCACTTGCACCAAACATTATACCAAACTAAAATCGGTCATGGGACGTGTATGAGTGCCACGTACCAAGTTTAATGGTGGAACCTGATACATTTAGAGGTTTCATTTATAATATCAGGTATAATGGAGGGGCTTCTGGAACAAAATACCGTTAAGACCTCGGTTTTATGGCAATCACGGAGCTGGTATGTGTTTTAGGGAGGTGTAGAAACTTAAAATTTTTATAATTATAAATGTATATCTATATATATATGATAATATATTATATATTATATATATATTATATATATTTTTATAAAACTATTTACATAAAATTAAGCTGACAAATGTTTTTTGATTCAAAAACACTTTATATACAAGAAAGGTATACCTCCAATACAATCATATAAGCATGTGATTTAAACTGACTTTGAACAAGGCCTCAGTACAGCTCAATGCATATGTTTGTAAACAATTGTTGACTCCGCACTCATTTGTCTTTTTTCTGTCCAATGATAGGGGTTTCCACTATCATTGCACATTCCTTCTGCGGGGGAAAGGGGGGGTGGGGGTTGTATACCACGTTGTACCTAGCAGGGCGCATCCATCTTGTCTTTTAGTGTCTTTTAGCTCTAATCTCCTGCCTTTTGCCTTTTAGAGTCATGTTATGCTGTGCAAAACTGCACATAGCTTTTTTTGCCTATGGGAAATGAATGAGCTCAAAACTTACACAATACTGTATAGAACCTTAAGATAAAAGCATTTTAAAGCAACTGATTTAGTAAGCACATTAAACAACTATAAAAACACATTCACACAAATTATACTTGTATTTTAACTGATGGTGTACTCTAACTTCCTGATTCCAGCACTACACAAAAAGTATAGTGAGCTTCTGTCCAGTTACTTCTAAAGTAAAGATTTATTGTAACAATAAATAATTACAGAGGCAGTTATCTAACTAGACCTCTGCTCTTCAAGAGCTGATTGAAGATATAGCATTACTCTCCTTTCTACTCTGAATCTTTTCTCCTCAGGTTTTGTTTCCACCTGTGAACATTCTTTTGCTTTACTTTTTCTTTCTAAGTAACAATAGTACATGTTATTTTATTTAAGATTTGTTTTCACAAGAGGTAGCACACAATATATTTAAACCTGTGTCATTTCAAAATAGAAATATAAAACGTAATGCTTAGTATTTTAAATGGTAATGCAATGATATAAAAAGTGTGTTGGGTTATATTTTGAATATACAATCAACCTTGGTTAATTTGACATCCCACAGCCAATTTCTGATGTTGGTACAGGCAGACTGGGGAGTCGTTGATATTCTTCACCCTAATGGGGAGCCTTCCCCGTTTGACAGTGCCAGCAGCATGGGCCACTAGCACTCCAAATTCAGATAGCGGCTCCACCATGCATTAGTAGTCTCTTCAGTTTATTCCACCTCTGGTATGGCCCCACAACATTATCTCACTCCGCCCTGGAACTGTCAAGGGAAATCGCTCAACAGTGCGGACGTAACCCACATATCCATCGGAGCAAAGTGAAACTCTTTAATGTAGACCTTTAATGCTTGGTGACAAACTCGTTGTTCAAAAGGGGTGCTGGAAAGAGAACAAGACGACTCAACATTTCCTTGAAACAACATTTCCCAGCATTCTTTTACGATATTAGTCCCCATTAGGCCTGTAGTGTTACGTAAGCCTTGATCACCAATGACAATGACTCCAAAATTTGGAAGAAATAAATCACCGATCTTTACACCCAATACTAAATACCCCAAGTAGGGAATTTCAAGTCCATTTGCAGTTTGTAAAAACAGGAAGGATCCTCAAGATGAGTGCCTTGTTGGCCAAAATTCCCTTGTAAAAAGCTTTCACGTAGCATAGTGACTTAGGATCCAGTATCTAAAAGGCATGAAACAGTTATTTTTTCCTATTAACTTCTACTATAAGGACTGCTCCTATGTGCCTAGAAGCCTCACTTTTTACCGTCTGAATCATGACAGTGGTAAGTATTAGTTTTAAAGGTGCCTCCCAGCTTGTGGCTGCTCCCCTACAGAAAATGGCTATATGGCCAAATTGTTTACATTGTCTACAAATAGGCCTACCTTGCTCACCGTATTGATTCCCAGATTGTTTCCAGGGCTGGTACAGTCTGCCCCTGTATCCAGGGTTCTATCTTGGCTAGGTCTGCACATTGTCACGAAAGTCAGGTCTCGGGTGCTCCATAACAGGGGGTACACAATGGTGTTCGGCTCAGAGTTCACTCAGCAGATCCTGGGACAGCTCTGTAAAATGACTTGTCACCTCTTTGGTCATTTCTTCACGTAGCTTTCTTTGGATTTCCAAGCTGAGTGTTCTCCCCGTAGAAAAACACAAGGTATGCTCCAACCTCTCGCCATAGGCTTCTTCCCTTTTTTTTCAGCAAAAGTCTGGTCATCTTTCAATAATGCTTTATTTCTGAACTCACCACGTTAAGCAGTCTCTTAGTCCATCAATAAATTGGTGTCTCAGAAGCACCTGTTCTTCTTTGATGCCTCTCAAGTCCTTCTTGCTCAGTCTGTTGAAGAGTTATTGTAGCCTCAAGATGAATGCTCAAAGATTCTCATGGGCTTCCTCTCTGCAATTAAAGACCTGAGAGCAAAGGTCTGAGGCAGGGACCTTATCCCCAAAAAGATCATCTACTTCCCCAAATATCTTTGTTGCTGTCTGTCTCTTATTTTCAGGTAAAATCAAAATTTCCCTTTTTGCATCTCCCTCTAAACTACTGATAATAAAACCAACTTGGTGGCCTACTGCAATACCTTGAAGTTGAAACATAGCTTTTAAATTAGACTTCCATTCTCCTAAACATATTTCAGAGCCTTTTCCTCTAAATTTTGGAGCTAACAGGTTACTCATAAAAAAGGCATCATGGCAGGAGTTGAAGGAGCCTCATGTTCATCACCTTCCATGCTGCTTTACTCTTGCAGTATTTTGTGACATGATTTGCACACTTTTTACACTCACTTTTTTCAATGCGTTAGATTGCCTGCCACTGGTTAGTGAATACAGCAGGTGTGCAAAGCACACAGTAAAGGGGCTTACTGCGTGCAAAACACGTTAGCGCTGTTTAGTGAATGAGGCCCTAAGTTTGCCCAGTAAAGAGCTGCTGCATATGCCCTTCAACCCTTCCACTGCTTGTTTTCTCAGTTCTCCCACACGAACTGTGTCCTTTAGGTCTCCATCATACCATCCCCCAAGACTTTTTACAGGCTTCTCAGACACTGTTGGTATTGCCTCACCGTTAATGCAGAACCTCTTATCCACTACTTTACCTTTAATTATAGAGATGCTCCTTGACTTAGTGGGTCTGAAATGCATTTGTGTCTATTCAATGTTATTGATTAGTTTGCCCATTAACCGATTAGTGCAGGCTACTGTTGCTCTAATTGGTGGCAGTCGCATTCCAGAAGCCAAGTGTTCTCCACCCACTACCCATTTTCACACCCTTTAATAATTACTTCCATTGCCATGGTAAAAGCCAGTGGAGAAATGGTGCACCCTGCCATTATTCCAATTTCTAGATATTGCCATGTAGTGGTGAATTCATGTTTTTTCTTGCAATGAAGGTAACCTTTTCTGTGTTGCCCAAGTGCTAATTAAGTTAGCAAAAACATGTTTTCCCTTCATTGTTAATAAAAGCATGATTTGGTATAGTTTAATTTTTATGCTATTACTAATAAACACATCATGCAGCATGGTACTAATAGCAGTTGTTAAGTACTCTGTAAACTCTGTGGAATAATAGTTAAAAAGTTCAATGTGGGGCTTGTTGTCAAAAGATATCACCACGGACATGAATGGAATACCTAACCATTGAAATGGATTTTGCCTAACGTATTTGTAATGTTGTCAGACTCCCCTCACACTGTATGTACAGTGTACACTCTCACCTTCACACATCTGTGTATACAGTATATCTGTGTATAATGTATACTGAAGTGTTACATACATGGTATACATGTATAATAACTAACAGCTACAAACACAAAGGACACTTCAAACATATTTATTTATAGCCTACAATCATACATACTAAAATACATACAAAAGTAGATGTCAACATAAAAAAATAAAATCCAACCAATATAGATAGATCGCTTACCCATACAGCCCCATCCAAAAAAATGAATAAAAAAAGGTTTCTGATATTATTGTTTATTGTTTTTCGGCAGTCTCATAAAGTGTAGCTGGTGGGGATGGGGTTAAATCCCAATAAAGCCTGTGGGAATGTGGCTGGAGCCTTAATAAGGTAATTGTTTAATGGGTAATTAAGGCTCCAACCACAGTATAAAGACCCACTCCGGGCTCAGACAGACGAAGAGTTCTAAGGGGAAGTAAGGAGAATAAGAGCGAATGCTACCAGCCAGCGAACAAGGTACTTGTGTGTTTAAAATATGTAGAATTGTTAGTGTTTCTTTTACTTTGGCCAGAGTACCCTTTACTTTTTTTTGCGTGTGTTTTTCTTTTGTTCAAACTGTTTATTTTGTTAATTATTAAATACGAGCGCAGCAGTGCTGTTTTGCCCGTACAGACATTGTTATTGTTTTATTTCATGGTCTGACATCACCACCCACACGCACAACTCAAGCCATCCTTTCACAGTGACTCAAAGATTACTTTTGCACATGTTGTATGACAGATAACTCTACAGGCAGTCCAGACCACCTGTTTCTAATCATGCAGAATGAGAGCAGTTTATAAGAGAACAACAGGCATTACCAGTGTGCCAATATTTTGGATAGTTTATGTTATAATATGTGTTGGATTATTTAAACGGCAATTCAAAACTTGTTTATCCCACCTCAAAATGTGATTTGATAGTCACTCAAAATACCGTTGCCATAGATTGTCCACCATGTATTAGCAATTAAACCATGGTAGTAGTTACCATGTAATTACCTCAGATTCGTTAACTGTGGTTTATCTGTTTCTGAATTAAACGATTTAAGGGTGATCAATCAAAATCTATTTGTATTATTATTATTTAATACTTTTTATATGCCTGTTACATTTGCATTGTGTAAGCTAGGTTGACCTGAACATGTCTGTAGGAGACACAGTACTTAACTTTATAATGTGCAACAAAACTTGATTAAAGAGCATGAATTCTGCACAGTTTTGTCAAATCAGCCCTGCATCACACCCCCTATCTGTATTGTTATCTACATAATAAACTAGAGATTTATTTTTAAAAATATAATTTAGTCAAATCTAAAACTAAGCACATTGTTGGCCTCTGAACTCTGGTTGTTTGAATATTTCATGCTTACAAGCAACCCCAGTCACGAGGATAAACCCCGAATCCCTGCTGATTTAGGAACATCTGCTGAGGCATTTAGCAAGTTAATAGATCAGCTATGAAAGTAGGGCAGGTGTTTCTCACCAGAGCCAGAAAACATCAAAACCAGATTGTCCTCCTTGTCTTTCAGTACATGCAATTGAATTAGAATGACTCATAGAGTTTAACAGATAATAAAACACACAGAACGTTTGCTTAAGGTACAGGTGGGATATTTTGCACTACTCTTAGGAGAAACAAAAACTAACGCTGTTTGGGAATACAGTAATTGAATACAGATGGGAGGAGATAAACGAAAGAATTTAGCAATATCTCAGTGGAATAGCTAATGGGAATGAGACAGAATAGGAAATTAAAAATTATTCGAAGCAGATGGACTATTCTTTGAGACTTTACAAATGTATTAGGGCCTTGTGTTTATTTTGCATGACCATGAAATGAATGACCTGCTGAGTTGTGTTTGTGTTAGTTTATGGCTGCTATGCCATTTGTCATAATTTAGCTGGTATTTGATATCGATTTAGGATTTCACTTGATTTATTGGCACCTGTCAACTTTGATTTTAAATGCCACTTTTTATTAAAAAAAGTATAAACACATTTAAATTGTAGTAGAAAACAGATATTAATTGTCTACAAATCTGGCTGTGTTGTTCTGAGGTTTATTTATGCACTATTCTTGTGATATTGTTGTGTTTTTGGCAGATTTTAAAAAGTCAGTATTCTCTGGAGTTTTCCATATGGTTGTAGTTGAGGCCTATTTTTCTCCAAGGCAAACAGTGAGTAGTGCAAAAAATCTGCCATGAATGACCTATATATTTCCTTGTATCTGACTGCATACCACATTCAGTGTAACACTGCTTTTCTGTGTAACAGAAAAGTGAGGTCTGCAATTAAGCTGATTTAATAATATGTTATACAGATGGAAGCCAAGATAAAGAAGCCTCTCTGAGCAGAAATAACATAAGCACAAAGGACATGAGAAGGTGGGTGGTGAGTGTAGTAACCTAATAGTAAGAATAATGTTGGAGGGTACAGGAGAGAGAGAGAGAGAGAGAGAGAGAGAGAGAGAGAGAGAGAGAGAGAGAGAGAGAGAGAGAGAGAGAGAGAGAGAGATGCACTGTAGTTATAGCTATTAAATGGCAAGTGTTTTGAGGGGAATATACTGTAGATTCTGTTGTCCCTTGCTCCTGTTCCATCTCTAGCGAGGTCCTGTGTTTTTTCTGATAACATCAGCAGGGAAGAGACCCTATACTCATCACAGTGTTAACAATTAAATCCCCATGGGAAATGTCTGTAAATATGGCAAACAGAACTGCTTGCACTTTTTGTGCCGAGTTATATATCAGTTTAATGGGGATTGACCAAGGAAAATAGCCTCTGATTATTCTCTTGAGGAAGTGCACTATACGCATATCCTCAATTTGATTGTCATTATGCATCTCTTTTCCATGCACACAAATGATATTGTCCTTTAGTAGGCTTTTAGTATGAATAGTTATGTAAAAAAATAGTGCCCCCTTTAGTTTGGGATTATTAAACCAATACAACACAGGCTTAAGTAACATATTAATTAAAGCACTACTGAATTGTGTTTATTGCTAAAGCACCATTCAACATCACAGCCTGGGGTTGAAATATTTTCTGTGTTCTTCACTTGGCTGGTTGCAGTGGGAACTAATAAAACCTCCAGGTATGTATGTGCAAAAACAAGTCAATAAAAACACACCTACTGTATAGAGGCTGAAAAAAGACAAACTCACATCAGGCAGAATTCTAGTTTCATCAATACTTTATACCGAAGGAGACCAGCTGTCTTGTTCTCACATGTCACAGTGTTCCAAAAGTATTTTTGCTTCTTTCATTGCCTAAAATCTCACTGCACATTCAAAAAGGCTTGACTAAATAAATCAGATATTAAGCAACATTTCAAGATGGATAAAGTCGTGTAAAAGTAATACTGATGCCTTTCATGGCCTATAAAATGATTATTATTTTACACTTGTAGCTGCTTTGACAAAACATTCATAGTATGTTTATAGAATAATCCACTTCTGAATGACAGACTAGACTCTTCTCCTCTATATTTTGTTCTTTTAAAACGGTTTATATTATGTGGCATTGCTATTAGGACATATGAACCAAATAAATATTAACTTGAATGACAATTTAAATAAATAATGTTTTTACTTCTAGCACTTTTTATGTGTGATAAATTATAATGAGCGCACAAATAATACAAAAAAAGGAGGTTTAATTAGTAATAGGTGAGATATTTCCTATACAGTTCACTTGTATGCCAGCTTTTGTACAGGGGGAGAATGAATAGAACCTAATTAAGACTCTGGTTGACAAAATCATCGGGAATGTTCAGATTGTTTTGTAAGTATTTTATAGGTCCTTTACTTTAGGAGGGTTGGGGTTCTGACCTGTCACGCTTGGCTGAGTACAGAGTCTCATTAGCTTGTAAAATTAGTAAATCCTTGACCCTCAAACCCTGACAGTCCAGTCAGATGGAGACAGACCCCTCCATTTAGTTAACACTTTACATTCACCTTAACATTAAGAGAATCTTCACACTGCTTTGTGTTCCATGCTGTTACTAAGACTACTCTGGTACAGAGGCCCTGCAAATTAAAGGAAGCAACATAAGAAAACATAGAGCTTGTAAGCTGTCAGAGATAAGACTTTGATGCCCAAAGAAATATTTCAGATTAAAAGAAGTATTTTCCCTCTGGGAAACAGGCAAGTGTTTACATGCATTGTGGTTTACTTTTAGCAGCAAGACATTTTTACACAGTACAGCAAACAATGTCAGAGGAATCTGTTTTGAATACACAATTCAATACCTCTTAAAGTGCTTAACCAAAGATGCTCTTGATTTCATGACAAGTAAAAAGCTGTAAATTATATAAGTTATTAAGTTGTGTGAAGGGTGTCTCTTATTGTATAAGAGATGTCATCTCGTGCAGTTTGGGTGAGAGGACTGCAAAGCAAAACTGAGTGGTTCCAGTGGCACTGGTACAATTTTTAAAGTGGGGGTGCTGAAAGCCATTGAACAAAACTGTAACCCCTGTATATGATGGAAGCCATGTAAAGCCAGGGGTGCTGCCGTATCCCCCAGCAAACCTAGTTCCAGCGCCCTTGAATGGTTCTGACAGCACAAACTGTACAAAATGATGTCTCTTATACAATATGAGACACCCTTCACACAATGTATCAACGTATTATAAATCACACATGTAAGGATTAGACACACAAATACCTTTACAGTGAAAATAACTTTTGTTTTCGTTAAATATAACATTCAACCCCACTTCTCCCCGTTTAATAATGGTTTGGTCCAGTCGACCATAACCGACCTACAGTAGCCAATCTCTGCTGTGTTTTCATGCTAGTTCAACGCGATGAATCTATTTATTAAAAACAAATGTTCATCCTGTAAAGCTTGCACAACTAGTATTTAAGTGTCCTGAAGCGTCGTTAGTAACGGAAGAGTTGAAACAGTTGCTCTGATTTGGTGTAGGAAAGGTATAACTAGGCATCGCTGTAACGTAATGCTTGAGACTGTTTGCTGTTGTGTCCAGAAACAGAAATAATGTGTCTGTCTTCAACTCCAGCATCACTTAAAACTTGGCAAGTGGCACGAACACAGTGATGTATATTGTAGGGAGTGCAGCTTCTACAGAGAAAGGAAGGAACTTGTAGCTGCTTTTGTTTTATGTAGTAGACATCTTTCACATTGTATGTTTCCTTTTGTTTCCACAATGTTGTATTTCGATGTATTATAATGATTAATGTTGCATTCAATAAAAAAAAAGTCTGTGCTGTGTAAGTGGTTGCAGAGAAAAGAAAATCAAAACAGAGTTGTTCTCGTTTCCAACTAATGAAAGGACCTGCCCCCAATTATAGCACCACTGTGTTACTTCAATATACGTCCCCATAGTCTTAGATATAGCTCCAGCTGATTCGGAAGGTTTGCAGAATGGACACCTAAACTAGCAAATGAGATTCGGAAACGATGTAGGGTTGTTTTTATTGTTTTCTGTGTAGAATATCCCACTAGAATGAACATCTGGTTACAATGAATTCTTAAGGGACTAAAATATTCGGGTTCTGGCACACCCCAAATAATATGAAAAGTAGCTGTCATTAAAGTGTTAGGAGTTCTAATAATTAACATATACTGCACAGCCACTTACAGCCTGCACCCCCACAATCCCTAAAATCCCCACAAAATGTTGGAATTTTGATGTACTTGATGAAATATCCAATCATGTGAAGCATGCAGAAAGCTGTAAAAAAATTGAAAACATATCAGACTGTGATAATAAAACAATGTTATGTGGTAAAACTCCCATGAAATCTGACTTTGACAGATTTCTCAGTAAGTTAATCTGATTTTGATTGGCTCTGAATGCAATGGAAATGAAACAATTCCACTAAGTATGTGAATATACAAACTGATTTTCAACCTATTTCCACCACAGGTCGTCTGAAGATATTGCTTGTGCATAGCGGTAAGTGAAAGCCTGAAATGCAACTAAATGCAAAAGCCAAAACCAATTTAATTTGAATGATTTTCACCGGCATTTAAAAGGTTAACAGCCCCACCCAGGATCTACTCTCTTCTGGGATCTATCTGTGGCAGACTGATTTTACTTCCTGTTTTGTTTCTCAGTTTGAGCTATTCGCTTCACCTCCCTAAGGCCTGCTAGATTTCCATTGCCATCTTATACAGGCAAACAGGAAAGGAATGACAGACCTCTCCATTGGCACTGCTCATGGCTGCACTGTTGGGAAATAATTTAACAAACTGAAAGAGCTGCTTGTTAATTAATTCCTTTTGCCACAAGCAACATTACAACATTCAAAACACTAGTAAACAATCATAAAAATGAAAAATAAAATATGAAAAATTGCCAACACACAAGAAACATGTGTCTTTCTGTTGTTTTTCACGGCTATCTTATTGTAACTATTTTACAAAAATGTCGACAGACCGACCATTAAGCTACTGATTTGGCAGTGTTGTTATGGGGGTTGTATAATGAAGAGTTGTTGTTTTTATGACAGTGTACTCTCCATCATGGAATTAAATTTTTAAATCAAATTATCTAAAACCATGCGTTCATGCATTGTTGGTTTGTATTGGGGGGGGGGGGAGCAAGAGCAAATTTAGCATTTTGTTTATCAAAATAAAGTCTAAATGAGGGCCTCATTTAATAAACAGGGACAACTGAATGACACACCTTGTTTAATGGAGGTAAATGCAATAACAGATGCAATACAAAAAGTGCAATATTTTATCAATATGTTGCTAAGTGCTAAGAAAAAAACTATGCTAAATGCGCTAAGATTTAAGATCTAAGATTTTAAAGAGTAAATAATTTTTGCCACAATGTTCAGATTTATTGAATACCATTGTGGACATTTTGTACTCAATTTCTTTAGGCTGAACAATTCAAATTGTCCACTGTGGACAAGTTAAGAACTGGATTAATATGAATTGACATGAAAGTGGGACAAGTGTTTTGTTACTGTTCTAGATGCTAACAGAATTAACCTCACCGTTTTGAGCATTGCCATGATGGGCACTCAAAAGAAAGCAAAACCTGATAATAGTGTAGCGTGCATGGGGGAAGGCAGCAGCAGGGGTGGTAGGTGATGTACCCACACTCTAAGACATAAGCCTGATATACACTCCTTGCATGGCAGCTGGCTCTTTAGTACAACGTTATCAGCGCTATGCTTCAGTGTAAGAGGTCCCGGGTTTGCGCCCACCTTCACCCTGTGTGATGCGGCGATACTTTGCTAGTCTACAGTACTACTTATGTTTCTTTCTTTTTTTTTTTTCCAGATGGACATTCCTGATAGTCACGTGAGCGAAGCTTTTGTTTTACGTTGCGGTCCAGCCTGTGCAATCTGGGTTTAATTTTCAGTTAAGTGCAAGATGTGGTAGAAAGAAAAACGACTTTTGAACTGAGAGTCTAATGTAGTCAGGATGGAATCTGTCATTCAGCTTATTGCATGTTGATGACTCAGTGCAGTTTCAGCTGTAAGCAGCTCATGATTTATGGACACCAAGTGAACTCCTGCGGCAGAAACCAGCCAGGGTCCTTTTTTTTGGCTGGAGACATTGCCTGCATTTTTTTCATTCATGCCAAACTGCTTTGCACGGCAATTAGCCCTGTCCTCATTTAGTCTGCAGTCCCAAAGGGTAATGAAAGTCATATATCATCTTCAAGCCTGCTAATTATCCAGCTCAGTTACAGGTAGGCTTTGTAACTGTGAGAAGGGCCTGTCGGCTTGATATTTATTGCTCTTCCAATAAGCAAGTAAAAAATACTTTCTTGAAAGGTTGCCCATACCCCTTGCCTCACATCCTTGACATACCTTTTGCAAATGTGCTAGTCAAAGGGGAAATGTCTTCATTCCACATAACTCATTTTTCATACTGTAACTAAACATTCAGCAAGAACAGAGAGCAAGTGCTTGAAATGTGAGAACACATACATGTTGGGGGTCAGCTTGTCTCTGCTGATTTACTTTAGCTTAGTTAATGCTTTGAACACAAGGGAAGCTGGCAAAAGCACATGGTCAGGAAAAGGGTTTATGCCTTCTGTCTGCATTAAAAGTGCTAGAATAATGAACAGTGTTTACTATTGTATGCATGATTTTTTTTTCTAATTTAAAAGAAAAAAACAGAAACACGTGCAGTGTAGGTCATTCTGCCTGAATTGCCCTTTGTCCAAAATCCTGATAAAGAAATTTACAGAATGTGCCTTTCTTTCATCCCATTTCCCAAAATCCAGATCTTCAGGAACTGGATTGGTCCATAAATACTCTAAATAATATTGATTTAGTTAAAAAAAATGTAAATGAAAGGTAAGAATTTCTATAAAGAGTTTATCTTTATTGTGTTAGCCTCTATTTTTTATATGTTGGGATGAAATATATTAATATTACAAATTTTGCAACAGCATTTGTATTGCATTCAATAAAATCATTATTTAATGTTATATAAAATTACATGACTATTAACCAAGGCCTAAAATACTAGTTACCTTGTTAGCAAGTATTGTTAGCACTAATAACATTCTCTATTTTGTAGCCTGTCTATCTTCCAGGGTCTTGGACTCAATTGTGCTGCAACACAAGGGGCAACTCAAATGGAAATATTTATACAGCTCCAAAATGCCTAAAGGGCATCATTAATGCACATATTCCAAGCGGCTAGGCGCTTAAAATATATGCAGGATACATTTTTGATTTCTGAACTCAGACCTAGCTACTAGATATCTCTCAGGCTAATATGTTTGTTATGCAGGAATCACTTCTGGTTACTAAAACACCCATAGTCATATCACACAAAAAATAGTAAGTATAGAATTGTAATATATGCGCAAAAGTAGTAAAATGTATTTGCTTCAGTGTCAGTTGGAGAGTATATATGCAGCCTTCTCAAAAGAAAACACACAGAACCTACATATGTAAACAGTATGTGCTTGCGTCCTTGTCTGTCTAAAATACAAAAACATGTTTCTCTTTTTATTACTTCTTCCCCATCCCAGAAACGAGATTATGTTCGATAGCAAAGGCAAAGAGGTTACTCTGAGTATCAGAGAGGGGACTAATTGTCAAGGTTATGTCTCAGAAGATGATTGATGTCAGGCTAGGTTTTTCTGTCAGCCTGTCAGAAGGCAGGAATGTTTAATGTTCTCATTATTGGTTCCGCTGTTGTGTATATTTCTCTGTCAGCACCACAGACCCATCTGAACTGCCAAGGCACTTCAAAGCCCTGCAGGTCATTTATCTTCCTCCTGACGCTCCGAATGTTCAGCCTCAGCTGAGTGCTAGTGATTTGTTATGACTTGAGAGCTAGCTGACAGACAGGTCTTCTGTAAAAAGGATTCCTTTTTGTCACACTGTGAAAACATCAATGTTCCCCTAATGGCTTACAACTGTCAAAGGAGACCGCCACCTGACAGTTGTGTGGTCTCACTAATTTGCAGCCCGGTGACTTGCTTCCTTGAGTTTGGATTTGGTTATGGTGTCACATACAAACAGGTCACCATCTGTTGTTGGGTGCCAGGGGGCACAGTTCTGAAGAAAAATGGCTATGCTAATTGAAGACACTTCTTCATTTCATATTTAGCACTCTAGCTTGTTTCTTCTATCTTTGAAGTTAGGCTAAAAGAAATGGAGCAGGGGGAGAGACGGAACAAGCACACAGCCAGGGCAAAGAAGAAAAGGAAAGAAAAAAATCAGATCTTTGTTTCCTTTCCCAGGCCATGACATGATTAATCGTTTTCTTCTGATCTAATTTTGGAACACGAAAAACAGTACATTTGTCTTGAAGAAAAACGAGGTGCCGTACCGCGCAGATGGAAATTTCGAGCACTGAAAAAGATTAAAGTGAAATTCCACTCCTTAGACCTAATCATGAGTTGTAGATTATTCTGTCGTTTTAACCAGATGGTAGGCTTGATTCTGCAACCCCCTCCTTATATTAATGAATACTAGACTGTTATATTTGACTTAGGTAAGTGAAATGTCTATCACGCCTAATGGACTGCCAGCCAGCATAGCGCATGTTGTACCACTCTGAGTCCTTGCTGCATTTTTCATGTTTTATACTAATGTAGAACATTTTGTTTCCTAATGTTTTTCATCACTGTCACTGTTTGCTAAATATTTTCACATGGAAGAAAAAGTACAAACTTGTGTCCAGAGCTAATTTCCTCACGTAGGTCAGAGCTATAACTCTGCAACTAAAGCCGTCACCTCGGGCAAAGCATGCAAGAACTCAATAGTAACTTGATTAAGTTCCCAGTCAACATGACTACGTACGCGGCAGTATGTTAACAAACCTAATTATAGGGAGGGTGGTGATAAAGCACACAGCGTAGCTGCAGCACATCTCAGTGGTCATGCGTCTGGAAGCCAAGGTTCACCCTGAGGGGGTGTGGAAGTCTCAATCCACAATAAAAATGCACTGAAGTTCTCAGCTCCTTGTTCTCCTGCTCTCTTTTAACGGTTTATCAAACATGTTCTAGGTACGGAAATATACATTATAAGTATATGTATTTATTATAATAATTATATATATATTTTGTTTTCCAAAACCACTGAACCTTATGGAATACCTAAAAGTTACAAAAAAAAAAAAAGAGTCGACGATGATTACAATAAAAAAATGGTCTTTTTTTTTTTTTTTTTTTTTATGTAGAATATATATAATATATATATATTATATATATATATATATTTAGTAAGAAATCATTTTGTTTGTGAAACAGGCCATATGGAGTTGTTGATCGCATTTTAAGTTTTTTCTTTTTTTTAATTCAGTAGTTGCCAATTAGTTTTTTGTTGTTTTCTCCCCAATTTAGTAGTGTTCAATTATTTTGTTTCGCTCTTACTGCTACCACTACAGCGCTGACTTGGGAGGGTCGAAGATGAATACCTGCTGTCCTCTGAAGTGTGTGCCATTAGCTGCCCATTTTTTTACAGAATGCAGACTCACCATGCAGCAACCAAGAGCTACAATGTCGGAGAACAACACAGCCCTGGGCAGCTTACAGGCAAGCCCGCAGACACCCGGCTAGTCCACTGGGGTCGCTGGTGCAAGGTTAGCCGAGGACAACCTGGCTGACCTAGCCCTCCCTACCCCTGGGTGACGTTTGGCCAATTGTGCATCGCCCCCAGGGAACTCCTGTCCTTGGTCGGCAAAGGAACTCTACGCGAGTGCTTTTAATGGATGCGCCACCGGGAACCCCCGCATTTTAGTTTAAGTGTCAATTAAAAAGCATTTATTTATTTACTATTACGGGTGTTGATGATTGTTAATGAGCTGTTCATTACATTGCAACACATATTACTTGTGGAAAGCACATGTAGTGTTTTTAAGTAATTATAGTTTTTCTTAAAATGCCTATTGCTTTTATATTTTGTAACAATAATAATTATTATTTATCCAGTGGATATTCAACTCAAACCAATCAGACATTTAGCTTTTTAATCTCCTACCCTAACATTCTACCTCAGTTATTCTGTCCACTGTAACATTTCTTAACAGTGTAAATCCTTCATACTTTGGTCCATAAGTTTTATTTATTAAAATACATTTTGTCTAAGAGACCAGACTACCATTTTTTGTGTTTCGTTGTTGCTGGCGAATACCACTCAAAAAATGTTATAAGTGAGCTCCTGAGTGGCACAGGGAGTGTAGGATGCATTCTATAGCCTGGAGGTCGCCAGTTCAAGTCCACGCTATTCCACTGCTGACCATGGATGAAAGCTTCCAAGGGGCGTCACACAATTGGCCTAGCATTGCCCAAGTGGGGAGGGCTTAGGTCAGCCAGGATGTCCTCAGGTCACCGCTCACCAGCAACCCCTGTGGACTTACCAGATGCCTGCAGGCTTGCCTGTAAGTTGCCCAGAGCTGCACTGTCCTCACTGTAGCTCTGAGGTGGCTACACAGTGGGCCTGTAGAGTGAAAAGAAGCAGTCAGCTTCAGAGGACAGGGTGTGTTTGTCTTTGTCACTCCCAAGTCAGTGCAGGGGTGGTAGCAGTGAGCTGAGCCTAAAATAATTGTCTATTTCAAACTGGGAGGAAAAACAGGGTAAAATTAAATTGGTGACAAATAAATAAATATTAAAAGACTCAGTAGAACTTTCAGACACAATCTGCGCCTAGGACTATCTGATTTTATTGATGTGGCAAGGACTGTCCATACTTCTAAATCCAAAGACCTACTCCATTTTCACTCATAATAGCCTTTTTGCTCCTGATGCTGTAATTCAGTATTCACTTCTACACTAGTTAATGAGCAATTGCCCCGTGTAGCCTTTACAATAGGGATCTAGTATGAAACTCTCAGTGCAGTAAAAAATAATGAGCTAGCGCACTGAATACTGTATTTCATAGCACATTAAATTCCAGTTCCAGTATTGTATAAGTACGTTTAGACTGCTGTACTTGTCTTTACACAAACATTTTGGAGGGGAATTTGTTGCGTGTGTGTGTGTGTGTGTTTTTTAACATCCCATAAATAATTTATTGGTATCAAAATTTGCCTCTGGGTACTGGGTTAGCTACTTTGTGAGTTAGAATTTGCTCCAGCAGTAAGTCTAGCCAGAATGTACTGTATGTAAAGCACCTTGATATGCTTGAAAATGAAAGCCACTATGTAACAATATATGGTGTTGTATGTATTGTACTGCAATGAATTACAATTTTTTCAAATTGCATTTTTTTAAATAAAAACACCAGATTTATTGCAAATGAGTGGTAAATGAAAATTACTTTTGTAAGTTTTTTTTTCTTCTGAAAAAAATACCAAAGTGATTATTATTTCCACTTGGTAATAATTAAAAAACAATACTGTCTTTGAAACAATTACTAGTGAAAAGATCATGGGAAAACAGCAAGCCAATGCATAACATGTGGTACAACAATATGCCAAGTGTCATTTTAAATAAACCGCGGGGGAACTTGGATTGCTTTTAAAACTATGTTATGAACAGAAAAGTAACACAATGCCAGTATGTCAGACATTACCTAGTGTTAAATTAAACCCTGCATACTGTTGTTTGAAGCTACATTTGTCTTACTCAACGCTGGCCTGTTTCTTACAAATTTGGCAGTAAAAGCTTCCACATGCCAAGTTTCTGCTGGGGAAAAAGTTCAGGTTATCAGCACAAGTTTGCATGCCATGTCTTTAATCAGTCTGCAGCTAATTAGCGGCTTCTACACAATGAGGCCATAAGTCATTAATCATAGGAGCCATGAACAGTCAACTCCATGCACGGCATTTCAAGACAAAAGTTTTCTTTCCATGATGGGCTTCAAAACAGGCCAGGATTGCCTTTCATGGTCAATAGTGTGTAAATTACAGGCCTTGTCTAGCCATGCCACACAAGGGACCACTGTTCAACTCTCCAGACTGGTCTTTTCTTGTGTTGTCTTGAAAGAAATGGCTTTAAATTAAACTTGATGTCCTTTTTTTTTAATTAGTAGCAACAAAAGCAATATAAATCTGCTGTTTTTTTTTTTTTTTTTTTTAAGTAACAATAATTTTACATTGGTTAGATTTATCAGATGTATTGTTGTTTGGATGTTTCCTTCTTTAATATTGTTCAGCGTTTGTTTTCTTCTGTTCTTGTGTGGGATTTTTATTATGCCTTTTGCCTTTTCTTTCTTTATCCTCCTGCAGTACTCTAATGTTTCAATCTCATGGTTTATTTGTGTTGTATTTATTTTGAGCTGCACCCTCTAAAACAAGCTTTTCTTCAGTAAGAAGTAGGAATGTCGTGTTCAAAAATAACCTTTTATTTCTTTTGACACTCATGTCTGTTTAACTTAACATGTTGGGATAAGGAACATGTAAAATTGAATCATGTACTGTATACAGAATAATTATGATATATTTTTGCCAACTTTATATACACTAGCAATTGTATATGTTTTTTTGTTTTTTTTTTTCCTTTTTTTTGGGTAACTCACCATACTTTCTGGAACAGCCAACATAATAAAGTTTTTTGTGTTGTTGTAAAAATTTCAAATTCCAAAGGATGGTCAAAGATACATTTAATGCAAATGGTCATTTATTTGAAACAGGAACATTAGATAATGCATCACCCTGCTGCAAACAGCTACCTTGCACATACATGACTAAGAGCCTCAGCCATTTCAAATTGTGGTGCAGAAATGGAAGGATCCAAACGAATCCATCCACCAGGCTATGACAAGTACATTTTTAATCTGGAGCCTAGATGGGTAAAAATGTCAGTCTACCTGTCCAAAAAGATAAATGAATCTGTTGACATTTTTCCTTAGTTACATCCAACACAACTTGCAAATCTGTTAGGGGAAGGCAAGTCTTCAGTGTTACCACTTCAAACTTTCAGACAGCTTCATTTACTGCTGTGGATCCGTGAAGTGACAGTGAATATATTTTATGCAACTATGATTTTGTTTCTCCACACATGTATTGGGCCTCAGTATATACATTTTAAACTTGCGAATAGAGGGAAGCTGCTTTGGTAAATGTCAAACTTTGCTGTAGTCATTCATATTATAAAAATACATCAATAAAACAAGTTGCAAGAGAGCCCTGTGTGCATATAATAAATAGGAAAACCTTTATGCCTGCTGTTTAACATGTCATGTAAAGTTGAGCCAACTTTATAGGTATTCATTTAGGACTGCGTGATGTCAAAAAAAAAAGTGAAAAAAAGTGTCATCAGGAGAAAGAATGTTTAAATTCAGAAGTGCAGCTGCCAAAGATTTAAACCCATCATTTGTCTTGTTACTGATATATCAAATTTGCTCCATGGCATAGTCATAAAAATGTATGAGAATGTAAATGCCTGAGTGACCCATTAATCTTGTTTAAAGTAGCATGTTTCTCATCTACGGTGATAAACTTATACTTTATATTTTTCTGAAGGATTTATTGTTGACGCAAAAGTGTGAAAGTGAAAGTGTTCTGCATAGCATTATTATATGAAAACTGAAGATGACAAAGGCAAATGTTGTTGTTAAAAGAAGACTTGACTTGTTAATTTTATTACAGAGATCTCAATTAACAAAACATATGTCTAATTCCTGCAAATAAAAATAAAGTTGTTCATCTACTGATTTTTATATGTCTCTTCCAAAACACTTTACTGTGACAGGGTACCCACCCCCCACCGCCCCCCGCCCCTGGGTGTATTTGATTTATTTGTGTAGTGTGGGTTATGTACTACATGTGATGTAAAATGTATGATTGGTATGTGGGCACGGGGAAGTCACAATTACTTCACGTGTAGATTGTGCTGGGGCCAGATTGAATAATTAGCAATCAAGTCCTGGTGTAGCTGCTTAAAAGGAGCATGAATTTCTCACTTGGGGTTGGTGTTCAGAGTGGAGAACGCGAGAGAGAAGGAGGTAGAACTGCTCAGCACAGTACTTGTTTGTTTAATTGTTTTGTGTGTGTGTCTTTTTGCTTTGGCCATTGTGCCGTTTTGTTTTACAAAGTATTTTTTTGTGTGTGTTTAAAGCCACTTGTTTTGTGTAATAAATCTGCACAGCAGTGCGTTTCACTCATCACACTGTCTGGCATTTCCAAGTCTGACGTCACTACACAAGCTATCGATGACAGTCACCATTCAGTTATTGTGCATCAGGGGCCTATGTTTTGTCTCAGGCCATTCATGGTATTCATGTTATAGATTGTGATTTGCAATGTTAACTCGTTGAATTAACTGGAGCTCATAAAGAATTACACCTATATCCCCTAATTGTATAACTTTGTACCTAATAGTTAAACTAAGAGAACAATAAAGAAATACAGTCCATGTTCTTCTAATTCATCCTAACTGGGCCAGGTGAAGGCAAGTGGATGAAGTTCATAATTGCTTTTGCAATCGAAAGCACACCAATTTAACATATCACTTTAAAAAGGTTAATTCTGCTTGTCACTGGAATGAGCTGATGAAGTAATGATTAATATACTGGATGTTTGAAAATGTAAATCCTTGATAAAACATAAATAAACCAAAGGGTTCCTTGGGATGATTAAATGTACATTTCACAATTGCTAGAGCAAGCAAAAAATCATCCATTTTCCTATGACTCTGTAAACAGTTATGAAAGTCCCCTTCCAGCAAAGTATATGGCCATTGTCCTAGTTTTATACTCTCAAACAGACCGCTGAAGAGAAATGACTGCATTAATTTATATAACCGCTGGGATCTCTTGATTAGGTAATTTATATGGTGGACAGGTTTATAACAGCTAACTTACCGTCATGTCCCGCAACAATTATTTCAAAAATCCTATAAAAGCAGACAGTAAATTTAAGATTTTTCTATTGTTGTCATTGCAGCCCATAACCTTGTATCTGATTTTCAATCAATTTTTTTTTTTTTTTTTTTTTTAAATTGAGAGCAATTACATCATAGCAGAGAATATTTCAATTGATCCAATCCTTGGACAAAATGGCAGGTGTTATTTTTCTTTTCTTCTTTTTTTTCTTCCTTTTGATAACAGCTTTTAATCCTGAAGTTAATTAAGAGCTACTTTCTTATTAATGACCTTGATTCAAGCTTCATTTGAAAGATATTGTTTCCCCAATCTGTTGAGGAAATTATTAGCTTAAACTATTCTAATACCAGCAAGGTACTGGTATCGAAGTAATAAACATATCTCAAAGTTAAGAAAAAATACAAATTGTCAATGACATAAGTGACACATTACAGGCGTCAATAATGTGAACAAGTTGGTTACCATGACTTAGGATGCATTTGGATTATATATATATATATATATATATATATACATATATTATATATATATATATATATATTCATCCTGTGCAGGAGATAAAACTACTATTGAGTACTGTACTATAAGTACATGTCTTAGTTTGAATTGCTTTTCAATACATCCGGCAATTACCTTGCTTACCTTTACAGCGAAGTAAAAAGTAAAAGATAGTAGGAGTCTAAGGGGGGGGGGCCTAGATGTGTTAAGTAATTTCTCTGAAAATCTCAAAAGCAAAACAACAAAAAGCTACATAATTAAATTAACAATCCATGTTCCTATATTGCTCAAACAATATCACCACAAAATTACATCAGTGATTAATTATGTAAAATATTGTTGCACATATAGTCATTGTGACATGTTATATGTGCTCAAATATACTGCACTATTTGATTTTCTTGTCATTGTACATCACAGCTTTAATAATGTATGTTACTCTTCTAGACAATAAATATATGGACATACTATGAAATTTACATTCCATTATGTTGGTTTGCATGCCATTAAACATTTATTACACCCTTCGGCTACAATCTTAATAATGACTGGATGAAATGCAATAATGTGGCATGAAATAATTTTCAGTGTTTGCGTTTTGGTGGAGACCCAGTGATAAACTAGAGAAATGAATGCTCTCAGACGCCATCAAGTTGACAGATCAAGTCTCCAATTTTTCCAATTAGGTAGCTTATATACTGTATGCACACTCTGCCCCGTAACATGAAACAGAATATGATCTGTATGTGTGTTTATAATAAGGGCCTATTCTTAACTAGATTTTTTTTTAAACCAGCGACTTGTTCCAAGTGTCATCCTTTTTACTTCAGCTAGGTGACATACAGTATGGGGAAAATAAGATGCGTTTTGATTTGGAGTATCCCTAAAAAGTAAAAGCTACCATATGTGAAAACCTAAACACTGAAGGAAGCAATTTAATAAATTAATTTGGATTTGATTACGTTACGTGAATCTGAGCTTTCACAGAGGTACATAAAACATCATGCCAGAATAAACTTGGCAAAAAATAAGACCTGCAGAAATCCTAGAGATTAATCAATCTTTCAACAACTTTGCAAGCATTACGATAAAAGCATGATAACATGTATTAAGAGCTGTAAAATAGTGGACTGGTTTCGCAATGCTGCTCAAAATGCTAAACTGTTGTAATGCTTTACTCCTATTTGTTAAGGAATAATGTAGATGACTGAAATGTTTCAAACTTCTAATGTGAACTTTTATTTTTTTACAAATGTGGTGGTCTAATCATAGCAATAAAGCAGTGGTGTAGTCAAGGGTATATGCAGGTAAACAGCATTTTCCCACTTTTAATTTGGCCAATATATCGTTTACCAACTTCTCATATAAGGGATTGTGACAGAAATACTATGAATCTTGGTTGTAAATCTCTCTACTGACCTGTGAAGGCGCTAAGCAAGGACAGAGTTCTCTGAACGGGCTGGCTTGACGGTTCTTTCCTCGGGCCGGGAAGTCGTTCAGTATGGAAAAAGGCAAGACTCCATTTCAAGAACGTATTGACCTGGAAGGGAAGCAATCTAGCAGCTGCAGATTGTAAAGGCAGCAGCATTCGTTTACCATGTGGTCATGCGTGACAGCATATAACGAGGATGGAGAATTGTAATCTGTTCGTTCGCATTTGGTTTGTAGTGAGTAAAAGCCGGAAGGACAGTAAAAGTGTATTGTTGCCAGAAATCGTGAGTGTTGTGTATTTGTTTGTTTGTAATTGTCTAGTCTTGTCTTGTACGTTAACAGACAGATAACACAGTTCTGGAGCTGTTGCCAGGGGCCAGCACAAAACCGAACAACACTGCACCTTTGTCAGAAATATAAACTGTATATAGTGTTTATAGTATAAAGTGTTTATATATTGTGAATGTACTAACTGTGTTTATTATTTGGGACTGCAACCCGTTATTATTAAACAGTGCAATATACATTGCTGTGTATTGCCTAGGATTACTGTTTAGGCGCCAGACCTGAAAATACAATAAAACATTTCTAAACTGGATTTTTATTATCTCAGTCTGCTTCTTTCACGCACTGCACCTGTCTACAATAAACCACTTCGCTACAGGGATACAGAGTTTACTCACTTCTGCTCTCCTGTGATGTGCAAATCCTGGGTTAGAGACAAGATATTTTAACGTCTGTGTTGCGTTGCTGCGTGTGAGACTGACAGCTGAGAGCTCTCAAAACTGTGGCGTGGGTAGGGGGGTGTGGCCACTGGACTGCGTGTTCTGTGTCTGTGTGTGTGTGCGTGTGTGCGTGAGAGTGTTCTGTGATTGGTTGTTTATGTTCTGTTAATGTTATGTTGTTAGGCACACCGGACCTGCAGGGCAGTGCTAGTAGCCTTCATCCTAGCCTGCGAAAGAACACTCACAGAACTGGTCACCTGAAGCGCACTGTCAGTTCTGTGACTTCACGTGAACAACACTTAAAAAGGTAAAGGACTGTATGGGGTGGATCTGCTTGGCTGAGGGCCACTTATTTTATTTACCACTACACCACTCCAATAAAGGGATGACTTGTTATAAATCTAATTTTGAATTGTAACTATATGTTGGCCACTACTTAATACAATTAAACCTTTGTACTCCTGTGCCATGGGGTGGAATGTATTTGAAATCTCACAATGGTTTAGTTTGCAAAAGAAAGGAAACTAATTATCTCAATTGGAGATTATGGGGGTGGAGCTGAAAGGCGACCCTATGGTTCTGAACCAAGCATGCTACTAACCAGAATGTTAAAAATAACTGTTGTGCTTACATCGTAGAGTGTTGTTACAATCTACAACCACTTAGAACGTCACCAATGCTAATAACTCATGAGGTAAACAAAGAAGATAGAATAACATACACACAACAGTGAAACATGACTATTACGATTCAATGTGTAATCATAAATGGTCAACATTATACTATAGTATCTCAGAATGTATAATACATTACCTCAGAATCTTGTCACACCAAACGTTGAGCAGCCACAGACATGATGGATTTTGTTGATAGCTCCAATCTTGAACAGTTCCCAAATGTGTCAAAAAATCCCTGCTGTCTAAGGTTTGTCAACTTGTTGCAAAGTAAACATAAATAGTGTCCATGTATACGGTATTTCTGAATGTATAAGCTTCCCTGCCGTCTCTCGCACCTTTCTTGCTGTTAAATTCCCACCTGTCAGGTTGCATCAGATGTTTGTTTTTTGTTTTTTCTTGTACTGGAGCTTCTTTGTCTTCTCACTAAAATATGCCAGCTGTGAATGGGATGAGAGATGTGCTCACTGGACATACTGGGATTTTACTAAATTAAACTTGAGTTGGCTGGATGCAATTCACAATTATGACAGATGAGACCCTTTCAAATCAGCCTTAAATTAAAACTTTAAAAAGCTTCTATAAAATGTAACTAGTTCAATAAATAGAATATTGTATTTTTTTTTATTTTATTACCCCCTGTGGCTGCCTTTATTTACACCCTCCTCTGTTTTCCAGTTGGTTCAAATAATACTCAACTTAAAAGTTGACTTAAAATCCATACCCATATGTCTTAATTTTATAATAGGGAAGCCGGGTTTGTGAAAATACACTGCATGTAGGAAAACGCTCGTTGTTTCTGTGGCCTTTGAAAGACTCCAGAAGTTAGGCGATAATATAGATACAAAAATTTCAGAATAAGGTCAGCTAGGTGTGGGAGTTTGGATTAAAAAAAAAAATCATTTCAAAAGTACATTGGTCACAGGTTTATAAGTGGCCTTGTTTGCAGTCTCTTCCAGAAACAGATAATTGATGCCCACGAAAGCCAAAAGCCAATTATCGCCATTATTTATACATGTTGTTTTTGTAACTCTTTTGGCTTTGATTAATGATGTCACAAATAAACTGCTCTAGGTATACTTACATGCTGAAAATGAATCTGTGGTGAACATGCATTTTATTTCACTGACTCCTATAATTTTCTAATTATAGGAATGCCATCTTGTTCACAATGTTCCTCTTTTAGGGTGTGCATCTTGTATTTTGTAGAATTGTGTTCTTATAATACTGAACCACAAAAGAAGACTAGTTTACTTTGGTATCTATATATGTTTTTTGTTTGTTTATTTGCACACTAAGGTTGTTGAAGCAAAGTTAATAAAATAAGGCATAGACATCTTGTCTTCTTGTACAAGGTGAAAATAACAACCATGTTTGTGGGTGTTTGTTTCAGTGAACAGATTAGGGGTAAGTTCTGGAATCTGATTTTAACATTGTTACTATTATGAAGCCAATACATTACATTTAAGATTAACCTTAGATTAGGTTACCTACTCTTGTTGATAAAATCTAATAGTTCATAAAAGAAACACATTGGTGCATATTGGCCAAAAATAAAAACTAAAAGCATGTTGAAAGTTAAGTTTAAATTAATCATCTTTATATCAGCCTTGGTTAGAACAAAGAAAGTCGGCTAATGAAGACATAAACGTTTCTGCTGTGAAATTGATTTGTTCTTCAGGGCCTATAAGATCTTTAGTTTAAATTGCACTCTATTCAAAACTGCTTAATGAGGTTAAGACTGAGCATATGTCCCCAAGAATATATTTCTGCTTAAAGAAAAGGTTTTATTATTAGTAAAATGATAGAATAAGCCTATATCTGTTGATTTAAAAAAGGGATTTTAATTCTACAATGTAATGGCTAGTTTACAGGGTGATGAAGATACTCTACTAGTTAGATACTTAAGAATATTTATCTTGCATGTATTGTTTGTTGACTGTGTTATTTTATTGTAGTGTACTTGTAATAAAAATAATAGCCCTTATTTGTCACTGTGGGCAAATTGCCCATGTAATATATTTACTATGGAAGTCGTATTTTGACTATGATTTGCTCATAGGGGAAAATATGGGCCAATAGAGAAAACGATCACAGTACGATACTGGTAATGTAAATACATGATATAATTATTATATAATTACATGAAAATAATCTTGATCCATGTAAGGATCTTATGTTAAAATGCCCAAATTGTCCTAACCCAGAGACCTCCTCTAGAGCCAAGTTTCAGTGAACCTTGGCCACCAAAACCACTCCATATGTAAGTACAGTGCATATGTGTCAGCATGTTACACTTGTACTAAGACACGGGCCAACAAACACGTAATGCCTCCTAAAAACCTATTATTATTTTCTGTGCAACCAGTTTCAAACATGTATTCAATATTAATATGGTCTAAGGAAAAATGTCTTACTACATGCATGGACAGGATGGATTTGTAATGGGACATAAACAGAACCACTTGGAAATAAATAATACATTAATTAAGTTTAATTTTTGATGGAAAAGACATTCATATGTACAAGAAATTAGTTTCTTTAACAGAAACAAACTTTTATTTTTTTAAAGTCCAATTATTGCAGTTTCATTTTTACTTGTAACATGTGCATGATAGGCAGTTACTTTTAGTTAAAGATTGAGAATAAGAATAACAAAACAATTATATCCTTTGAAATTCACAGATTTTCTGTGTTCTTGAATTTTAAAATTGCCCCTTGCTAAGTCTAAATATGTTCAGTACTGTCAAATAAGTTTTCCTACAACACTTCCATGAAAGGGATTATTTTATTTTACTTTTTATTATCATTATGAACAATATATCGGTAGCTAAAACTGAATCGCAAGGTAGTGTCGCAACCTTTATAGTAGACATGAAACAAATCAGTAGCCTGAGGCCTGATATGCTGTTGCTTCTTGAAAACTATGGTTTTAGTTATTTGAAAAGCCATTGCTTTGAACTTCCATCGTGAAAGCAAAACTATACTAAAGCCATGGCAAGATTACTAATTTAGTAAGTATAATATCTTATATGCATGGCTTTATTGCCTGCCTTTCAACCAGTCATGTCAAATATTAGCTTATATCTTACGGAATAGCAAATGCAGGTGATTGGCAGCTTTCTGAAAAAAAAACACTAAATACATTTTAGTGAGACACACAATGGATGTGTTTATACACCCTTGAATGGATATCAGAGCACATAGGATAACCTCATTCACACTAAAGGGGAATTTGTGTTGACAAATGTAAACATTTGAATAAAAGGAGCTATAAGTTCTTTGATAATAATGCCTTGTTATGATGAAATAATTTGTATTATGTTTAGAAAACATTAAACCGCAATATATTATGTTTTTCTGGTTATTATATTTTCCCCACTGAATCCAGAGGGTGTTAATGACTGTACTGTATTACTGGATCAAATGTCATTTATTAATTATTTTTTTTGCTTGTGACAGGGAGAGTGGTGACGCCAGGCCAGAAGCAGGAACAAAACACAGTCAAGCTTCTGCAGTGCAGAAAGGCACTGTGGCGCCATTTATTCAAACAAAAATAAATAAAATATTTAAACAAAACATACTGCTCACAGAGTGGAAATAAAAATTTAAACAAAAACAAATCTCGAACACAAAATACAACAAAACCCAGATCAGGCTGGGCAATCGCATTCACTGATCCTATACTGTATTGTTTTTACTTCTATTTCTTTTTCTTGCTCCCGTTCCGCCTCCGAACACCCACCCCGAGTGCAGAGAGCTGCAGGCTTTTATTTACTATGGCCGAGGGGTTAACTATCAATTCTCTCGATTACCCCTCGATTACCCCTCGGTCACAATCTGCATGAGTTTTTAAATTTGTAACTGGCAGAGGACGGGCCGCCAACCTCGCCTCTGCCAGAACACATTTTAACAAAACAAAAACACATGGCTTTCGCCATCATATATAAATACAATAAATAAATCATAAAACACAAAATACTAAACTGCACAGGAGCGGAGGGGTACCCTGTTCTAAAATAAATAATCATGTACAGGGCTTAATAATGCACATCAGTTCAGAACCAATTTCAGTCCAAGCACACCTGATTCTTTAAAAACAGTTTGGGTTAGGTTTAGGGTATTAGGTATTCTCTTTTTCAAGATTTGCCTAGAACTTTCTGAACGTCTTCAATCTAAGACATTTAGAAAAACTGAAACATCTGTCATAGAATATTTTTTTTTTTGTATTACTACATGCCTTGGTTATATTCTTACAGGAAACCTTGCTTTACTCTGTCATTGCTTACCACCATGTATGCTTTAGCTTGTATTGCCTTTAATCAAAATGTTTATAAAAATAATTGATATCCATCTATGCTAGTTTACTACAGCACAAATGTAATGTACAAATATTCTTTCCTAGAATTGTATATAAAACACCACTACTATTCAAGAGGGAATTTGACTTATATTAAAAAAAATCTATTAAAAAACAATAATTAAAATAGGCTTTAATCTGTCAAACTTTAGTAAAATGCAGTGTCTAAATTGGCATTATCTGGTTCGGAGGTGGTTGTCCACCTCAAATGCCTGCCGCGTTATTTCATTACCGGTACATTTTCCTAATGCTATTTTCTTTCCTATGTATTTCATATTTCAGTATGCTGTCACAAGTAATTAATTGAAGCTAATTAAGAATGATCCAGTTAGGACAATTGTACAATAGTGCTCCAGAGATGATTTCATTCCCTAAGGTTTTGGCATCTTGCATCTGCAATGATTCCAAGGTGCCATACATCATTATGTCATTTTACATTGTTACTTCTCTGAAAGCAGCAATTTAAAAGAGTCCAATGCACCATGAGCAACTTTGCTGCAGAAAAGAAAAATGTTACTGTCTAAGGCCAGTAAAGTATAGAATCCAAAGGACCCAGTTGACATGAATAGTAGCACCAAGTGCCTTTATTTACATGTTATATATAATGTTATGGCAAAGGGGCTTACAAAGCATAGGCTGCCATACCACATTGACTAACACTTTCTTCACTCAGTCTAAATTGGAATATATTTGTAGTATTTAATGTATTGTATAATTTCAAGCCTTTCCTTCATTTCCTGTACCAGAACCTGGGGATTGAAAAGCAATATATACATATTTTTTCTTCCTGACCAACGTCTTGCCATTTAGTAGATTACATTTTACAGAATGGAAGATGTTTTCTCCACCTATATCGTAAACCTACTGCATGCTACGATCCATGGAAACATAATTCAAATTCACTCACGCCATGTTGCTAATCTTGACTGTGGTTCCACAGGAAGCACTAAATCAGCATTTGAGCTCCTGAAGGGTGAGGGAAGAAAGTAATCTGTGGATACATTGCCTCATCACACTCCAACAACCCCTACTGGTCAGACACCGTATGAGTCCATGCAGAACCTTTCCAGGATAGGCCCATCTAGAGTTCAGTAGCTTGGTAGCGTTGATTATGTTCGGCGGGAGCAAAGAGGTGAATAGCGTGACAGCAGGAATGGAGGTCACCCATTGATCTTTAGTTCTCTTGGTTGAGGCTAAAAAAATATGCATTTTAGGTCTGTATAACAACTCTGTTTCATAGATAATAAAAGTGTTCTTAGTAGTAGCAGTCATAGCAGCAGCAGTAGTATTTTCAAATCACTTTTAATAAACAATGTGTCCTTTTGGTGTTATTTTCCAAACAAAAAAAGAAAGGGTAACATCGTATGACTTTGTGCGACTTTAGAATCTTCAAAAGAGACAATGAGCCTTAATAGCTCTCTCTTGAAACAAAGACCCATCTTATGAATTATTAACAAGGTGTTCCTGAATACCCCACATCATTTATTAACCCAGAGTCCCTGAACATAAATGCCAAAGGGAACAATGGAGAAATGGTTGATAGTTAATGGATTATCCTTTTAAGAGGATTGCTTTATTTGTTACAAGAGTTTCCACACAGTGAGGGATGGGCATGCTGTTCTCTCATTAATACAGTTTGTATTTGTCAGCAGAGAAACCAGAGTATCATACAAACAAGATTAGACTTACAATTGCAGGCATACATGATTTTTGAAGGTTGCATAATAATTGTGGCTTGTTTACCATTGTTGTATTGTATTATATTTTGTGTCTTATTTAGCATTTCCTGTTCTGTTTTTTTGTGTGCCTGTGATGGAGTACTCTCCATCCCTATGTTTATTTGTATTATTATTATTATTATTATTATTATTATTATTATTATTATTATTATTATTATTGGTGTGGTTTTGGGTTGGCAGGGAAGCAGACAATTATCTTCCCTGCCAAAAATAACATGTGCAGAATATGTCCGTCTTCAAATGGGTTAATTGTATGCCAATTTGAGGATGGCCACATGTATAAAAAGAGAAGCAGCTGAGTGCTGCAGGAGAGGAGAGGAGAAAGAAGGAGAAAGAGTGGAGAAGAAGAACTTTACAGCAGCAACTGCTACTCTTGCTGGATTTAGAGCAGCACGATATTTGTTGGATTATTGTGTTTGTTTATTTTGGCCACTGTGCCATTTTGTTTGTGTTTGGTTTGTTTAATTTATTTAGTAAAGAAGAAGAGCATTTGCGTTTCATTCACTCCTGAGTATTTTCCAGTCTGGGGACGTCAAGTTTAAATATATAATCAAATGTTATGGGATTTACCAAATAAAGGTATTTTATAAATAACAAGCATGGGAACTGTTTTTGCACATTGAAACTTTGTGGGTCAGTTGCAACGAACATTCAGATTTACTACACACCTAGAGGACTAACTTGAGAACAGCTAGTACGATACTTTCTTGAGGATCATCCCCAGCTGCGGTTTAAACCTGCTCCAATTACAACGAACTTTAGAGTTTGAGATCAGCTGATCGCTATTAGGGTACTAGTTTAGTCCGCAGCTGGGGATTAAGGTCATTGTTTCTTTCTGGCATAGAGGTTGACAGCTATGTTCAGCTACATTAATGTTCAATGGAAAATGTAAAACATATTTTACAACAATCTATCAGTAGCCTAAATATGTTTAATAAAACTAAATAATCAAACTGCTGTGCCACGTTTCACGTTTTATTAATAATGTTCACTGAAGCATTTAATTGAGAAGTACACCAAACAATTGACTTGCCCAATAGTTACACCAACAAATGTCATTATAAAACCATTGTGATGCAATTAAAAGTGCAAATTAATAGGCTACTATTTATATATAGGTAGTTTGGCAAAGTGGTTGATTGGGCGCAGGTACAGGTGATTAAAAAACAGACAGACAATTGTAATCCAGGTGAAAAGGTTTGTTTTATTGATTTTTAAGTCAAGAGCCTGATGGCAAAGCAAACAGTAAATAATAATGGAGGTGAGTAATGCAGCGGAGTGTATTATTTAAAATATAATCCCTGTGTTGTCCCGCAAATAATAATCCTGTTTCTATTATACACCCACACAAAACACAAAACACATATACAAGTCTGTTAGTGCGTGACTTAGTGCTAGTGGTGCAAATACAATTTTATTTGTGAAAAAGGTGCAGTGTTGTTCGATTTCGTGCTGGCCCCTGGCGACAGCTCCGGAACTGTATTAACTGTCTGGTAATGTGCAAGACAAGACAAGATGAGACAGTTACAAACAAACAAAACCACAACACTCACGGTTTTCAACAACAACACACTATTACTGTCCTTCTTGCTTTAACTCACTACAAACCACTGCAAAAGAACCGATTATGATTCTCTGCCCCCCTTATATGGTCTCACGCACGACCCCTTGGTAAACGAATGCAGATGCCTTTACAATCTGTGGCTGGTACATTGTTTCTCTTCCAGGTCAATAAGTTCTTGCAACTGAGTCTCGCCTTCTTCCAGACTGACCGTCTTCCCGACCCAGGGAAAGAATAGTCAGGTCAGTCCATCAAAATAACTCTGTCCTCGCTTAGTACCCTCACACTTCAGGAGGGTGATTTACAGCGAAGGTTCATTGTATTTCTGTCACAGTTGTGTAAAACAAAGAAACTCGGGTCCAGTCAACTATTGTAGAAACCATGTCTGGAGGGCATGCTCAAAACTACACAACAGAGCAAAGGCTTTATTTTGTTGAATATGTAAAAAAGCACATTAAAATAGTCAAAAATGTCAAAAAAAATACAAATGTTTGGAGTAAAATTGATGATGCGTTCAATGATGCATTTCCTGCAAGCCGACCAGCAACAGTTGTTACATGATTACACCCATCGTTCCTGATATACTTTCCCCCATTGATGGCGTTATTGAGAGTGATACTGGATTGGATTTACAACCTGCCCCTGAACCATCAGGTATGTCATGTACTGTTTCATGAAAAGAAAAGTTGTCCAAGATATGCAAATATGTAAAACCTTCCCCGTCTATTCACAGGTACAGAGAGGAACACTGGGGGTCAGGGCGCTTCAGCCGCCAACAGTTGCTATGTAAGCAATATCGTAAAACATGCCAAAATTAAGTTCTTGTCAAAGGTGCAAAATGAATATACTGAGAGACATTAAAAACTCAACAAATGATATTGGAACCAATATAATTTGTTGCGTTTTTAATGCATCTCAGTATATTACTATATGCCTTTAAATTAAGTCTACCAAAACAACATTGGTTTACCCTAAAAATAAAACTATTCCAACTACAAATAACCTTCCTCAAAGCTTCTGTGAGTTTTGTGTGTGTGTGTGTGTGTGTGTTGTGTGTATATATATATATATATATATATAATATATATATATATATATATATATATATATATATATATATATAAAAAAAACAAAACTGCCCATAACCAGTATTGTCCATTGTCCTATTGGTGAATATGGCCCAGAAAATGGCATTGTTTCCCATTCTGTGCTGCAGGCTGTTCAGGAATTGGGAGGAGTGGAGGGTCAGCAGTGTTCTTTGGGGCCTCTGAGAAATCATCCTTCCTGCCGATCATCCACCGACACAACCTGTTTCACAACATGCCCTTACATCTCCAAGGATGACATATCGAATGTACAGGCCTACCGAAAATACAGTTTGTGTAATAACACACAGCACTCAGCAAAGTGCAGTAGGCCTATCATAGTCCCATACAATCTCACCAAATGTCGATAGCGACTTGTCTCATACCGAATTAGCCCCAGAATTAGCAGAGGAACCATCAGGCAATGAAGCAGAGGAACAGCCTATTGTACAGGAAAGGGGTAGCCCAGGGTTGGACAATAAGCAAGCAGGTCAGGTGCAAAGGAGGATGACTCGTGCTATACATCAGCGTGAACTCCCTGCATTTGTCCTTCTGTCCCAGTTTCAGCTTTATTGCAGAGGGCAGCAGGTTTTCTTCAAGGACTTCTCTGTACTTTGCTCCATCAATTTTCCCTTCTATCCTGACAAGTGCCCCAGTCCCCATAACACGATGCTGCCATCACCGTTTTCCACAATAGGGATGGTGTTCTCTGGGTGATGTGCTCTGTTGGATTTGCACCAAACACAACGCTTTGCATTTAGGCCAAAAATTTCAATTTTAGTTTCGTCAGACCAGAAAACTTTTTGCCACATGGCTACAGAATCTCCTGGGTGTTTTTCTGCATACTTCAAACGGGATTCGAGCTATTTCAGTTGTTATTTTTTATTAATTTTCTACAAATTTCTAGAATATTTTTTTCACTGGAAGTTGTGGGGTATTATGTGTAGATAAATGAAAAAAAATATATTTTAATGCATTTTAATTCTAAATTTTGAAAGGGGGTTTAACCTTCTATAGGCACTGTATGTTTAGGGGGTGGGGTTGGTGTTATTAACAGGTTTTCTTAATTTATGGGTTAATTCTGATTCTGGTTAGATTTCTGCCAATGATTTAACAAAATAAACATGTACTCACCCTTTCCTATGAAAAGTGGTCATTGATTAGACTACGCCAAAATGCAAGTCCTTCCAGTCCCTCTGACTGTGGTCCAGTCATAAAAATGTCAAAATTGGCAATGTTGACGGGATATCTTCCTGAAGAAGCCATGTGGAGGTCATCCCAGTCAATTGCCAGATTGTGTTGAACTGCACAAGCGACGATTGTATGACTCGCTCTACTGGAAGTAGTTATTAAACCAAACAACAGGCAAGCAAATCGTTGTTTTAAAATACCAAATGTTTGTTCTTGCCCTTTCATGCCAATGGTTGTTCTTAAGCTCTTCACGTGTTGTCAGGTTTGAGACAGGTGTGAGAAGACATCTCCTTGATGGGTAGCCTTTATCGCTCAAGAGTACTCCACGATATCCACCATCTTCCAATTGTTGCCTTAATAAACTGATCTCAAAAATCTAGGCATCATGTGTGCTTCCAGGCTATCGTGCAACCACATTTCATAGTAGTAGGTTGTAGTCACACACCATCTGGCAACTAATGGAGGTGTACTTACACCTGTTGAAGAACATGGAATCTTAATATTACTCCAATAACTCCCGTTGCTCCTCTTCATTAGGCATAACCACATAAAGGTTGTGCTGTTCTGAAATTAATGTTGAGATGCTGTGAACAATGAGGCTCACTGTACTTTCTTGAACATTAATTACATCTCCACAAACAGACAGGAAAGAACCGGTTGCATAGAATCTGAGCGCTATTAGAACTTGAATTGCTGGGGGAATGGGATGTCTTACTCTTGCCTTGTTGCAGTTGTGGTTGTAGCAAATTTATCAGTCTTGCGACTGCGATCTTCAATAAACAATATCGCCTTTTAAAGTCCCTTTCATTGTATACAGTAAAGGGATCAGGAAGGCAGCAATATTATCTTCGTAGATACAGAACAGTCTCATAATAATCAATACTTGCAATTGTAAATGTTACGCACACTTGTCTCTTTTAAAGGGCTGTTTATAAATTGCATGTTAGTAATTGAAAGCATTAACTTTGTTAATCTTGTTTAATGGCATTACATTTTTACAAATGTATTGTTGTGTAATTGATGAACGTTCTATGTACTGGTACAACATCTACATTTCATAAAAGTAACTTATGTAATAACAAGATTTTTTAAAGCAGTGTTGCATTGATTGCATTTACCATGTAACTGTAGTTAATACGGCAAGTCTGGGGTTTAGCCCTCCTCATTTGATGGTTTAATTTAGTGTGCTATATCAGAAACATCTAGGGGGCAGCTGTGAGCATTTGGAGTTTGTTGCAATTGGTAACATTTTAGTCCACAGCTGGAGATTATTGTGAAAGACGAGGTTCGTTGCAATTGGGACTTATTAGCGCACTAATTTAGTCTAGACCTGGAGGACTGACTACGAGATCATATGCAGCTATTCAGATTCTTTTCTTTGTTACAATTGACCCACTAAGTCTAATCAATGTGTTTATTAGCCGTCAGTGCAACAACGTGGAGCGAAGTAACTTTACTCTGAATGTATCAACACAGAACCCATTGTTGATTTAATAAACTCACAGGGCTATGCGCATTTATTTAATTAAATTAACACACAAATTGAGCCTCGATACAGCAAATAGTCAGATTTAATTTATTAGAAGAATTCAAATATATGAAAGAAAGAACATTTAGTAACTAGAAGAAAAAATAAATAAGATTACTAGATTGGTATTGTGTTTGCAGCTACTAATAATATATTTGCCTTCCACTCACAATGAGTAGCTCATATTGTTTCCACTAAAACATAGTGGCTTACCTGGTAAAATCACAGCCGTGAAGTGTGCAGGGTGAGTTATACAGTGCAGGTCCGTGTCCTGGCTGTGCAAAGTCATCACTGGGGATTCCGAAGGGAGTATCAGATTGGCTCTGGCGCTCCCGTGGGTTAGGGACGCAAAACAATCAAGGACTGTTTCTCCTCATCGCCATACAGCTCAAAGGCGGAGACCTTTGTCCTCCAGAGGTCGGTAGTTTGCTGACATCCACTCTCAAGTTCCTGGCTGTAAAAGAGGCTCAGTCGTGGGATAGGTCTCCAGAGCTGTGGGGGTAACTGCTGCGGTGAGGGGAAGAAATTATTGGACATTCCATATTGGGGAGAATATATATTATATAATATATATATATATATATACATATATATATATATATATATATATATATATATATATATATATATATATATATATATATATATATGATAAGGTAAATTACACAGCAGATTCACAGTTAAAACCAACATGTATTAAACAATAATATTTTTCTGAAACCACAGATGCCCTGCAGCACCCTTGCTGTAAATCTGGGCCCATTAATCTCTTGGTCATATCCATTAGTTTCAACATGAGATGCTTAACATTTTTGCTTTCATAAATTGTTTACAAGTATTTAATGGAAAATATTTTAAAATGTGTACGTGTATACTGTTAGTTTTTCATCCCATATTTTAATCAAGTTAGATATTCAGCATGGAAATAGCTTATAGGACAATTTAAGACTGGAAAAAGTGGAGGAATTGACTAAAATGAATTAACACTGTAGTGTGGTTGTTTGTAATAGTTGAATAGTTGGTATCAAGTTGATAAATGTAGCTCTCATAAATCACTTGAATGCATTATCTTTTCTGGGCTTACCTCATACTGCTTAGATCTACAAAGGTTGCAGATATTTTTTGCACCCACTCAGTCACTGACTAGCAATGCGGCATGTAGCTAGTCAGTCATTATGTCAGTCAGCAGCATTTGATAATGTGACTGTCAATATAATTCAGTGCCTGCTCAAATAATCTGACATTTTGAATAGTGGATGCTTTTAAAACCAGCATAATTGGTCAATATAATGATAAATAAAAAGTATATTCTGTTTGAAAAGGTTTGACCTATGAAATACAAAATGTATTGTGGCTTTTGCCAGAACAGCCGGACAAATCATTGTTTCTGGCTACTGGGTATTGTACTTTGAAAATGCGTGCAGTTGATCATCCATCCAGCCTAAAATTCACATAAACCAAAAGAATATTGTGGATTACTAAAAACAGGAATCCTTTCTGGTTGCTGGGTTGTAGCAAACTATACACATTGGGTTATATAAAATGTCTACAGTTGTGCCTAAAACATAAAAATACACAACTAAATAGTAAGAGGTCTAAAATATGTACCTTTTCTTATAATTTATTTTTTTCCTACAATACCAATACAATATTTCTATGTTCAGGTGCTTGGCAAAATTTAGTTGAAGGTAGCATCTCAGTAATATATTCTGCACCCAAAGCTAAAAAGGGTAAATTAACTAAGTATAGACAGATCCCAGTACAGAGAACTATCCCAAGCCATCCCTAAACGACCTCAATTAGGTTTCAAAGCACCAGAAACTGTCACGAGAATTGCATTTTTGAATGACACAGCTTTCCAAATGCCATTTTTCCACTTGTATATCACCTTGATGAGCACTTAAAATTTGTAAATCAATGAAAATAATTTCCATGTAAAAGCTGAACAAGGTTCCAGGCTGCCTTGTTACGGAGTGAATTGTTAGCTACAAGCTCCATTACCATACATCGTGGGAGCTGCAGTTAGGATTAATCTGTCAAAGGGGATGGTTTAGTGTTGATGAATATGACATGTGACCATTAATGATGTTGATTTTATCTCCTGAGATTAGCATGATTTACTTCGGATGGATAATAATGTCATTTGCTTGATGCAGTAGATCTGTTTACGAGCTGATTAAATTGTAAAGCCTTGCTTCATTTCATGCTATTTGGTTTACAGCTTCATTACTGCAATCACAGAAGCTGTGGAAATGTCCCACATCCTGTGTCATAATAAATCATTGTTTAAGGTTGCTGCTATGCGTTTTAGCATGCTCCTTTTTGCAAGGGCCGGGCATTACTTATGAACTATACAATGGGATATATTAAATAAGATAACCTTGGGGAACTGCTGAAAAAATGCAAGGAGTCAGTCTGCATATTCTAATTGAAATTAAAAAAGTGTTTTAGTAATTAGGTGTGACAAATCGCCTTATAATTTAGGCTTTCATATTTTATTTTTTGTTGTTAGAGATTAGAAAGATGCAGCAGTTGAAGAAAAATACTGAAATCCACTACTGAAAATCTATCTGTTATTATGTTACCAGTATTTTGATGGTTAAAAGAAATGTCAGTTGCAACAGCAGTGTTACCATGTGGATCATGGAGACTGCAAAAACCAAACTAAGAAATCTTCATAGAAAACCCATTTTGGGTTTGGAAAGTAATACACTGTTTAGATGTTTTGTTCTGAAAATAAGTATACCTTGTATATCAATCTCTTTTTTTATACAGCTCATAAATCAAAAAGAATATATTTACATATTTCATTTACAAGTCAGGACAAAAAAAAGAGAGCATATGCTTAAAATGAAGTCAGATGCCCAATGATTAATGAGGTAATACACATGAATGAAATGTAGTAATAGCTAACATCAATTTATATTCCAAAAATAATAAAATCACACTGTTTAGTGATAAATCGGTTTGATTTTAATTAGAAGATATTAGTCAACAAAGAAACAAACTGCCTAACCTTACAAAACACATTAAAATATAGACACACTATTAAAAGCACTGCAGAGCAAATGTTGGCTTTATTTTAGAATGAAATACCCATTAAATCTAGCAGTCTCTTTTTAACATGTGGCAGGGTTGGATTGTTGTGAAGCCAAGGTGATAGTCCTTGGCCACTTGTCTAAATATCACGTCTCAGAGCACTATCATAACACTTCACCAAAGTGACTTTGATTTATCCCCAATTATGTCATTTTAACAATGCTGAATGACTGGAAGAAGATTTTTTTTCCCCTTAAATATTAAATGAGACTCTTTGCAAAAGCTCTCAAAAGAACTCCTCCAGTGCCATTATATTCTGACACTCGCTTAACCTTTGATTTCTTGACCTTTGTGTAGTAGTCAGCAACTAGCATCAGACTGATGAATGTTACACATGTTTAACCTTGTTGTTTTCAACTGTAAAAACATAACACATTTTCATTTTCAATTAGCATACATCCAATGAAGTAAAAAAAAAGGTAAGTTCTACAAAATAATAAATTACTATTTACTTTACCATAAACATTGTCTATTCATTTCATTCAATACACTTCTAACAGGTTTATTCATTGTAGCTGTTCTTTTATTTCCATCTGAACAGAACAGCATCTTTCTAAAGTACCTAAAGCCACAAGAGAATAGCTAATAGTGTGCATTGTTTATATAATGGATCGCTGTAAAACATTACTTAGGATACAGAAAGAGTTGTTACACAGGATATAGTCTAATAGTGAAAACATTGCAGTCATTAAGTGAAGGATGTTAGTAATTTAAAACAGTTAGGATAACAATGCATACGCCCAAAAAGTTACACAATATGAAGCGTGTAAGATTGCGAGAAAAAGCTTAACTTTAAAACATGGTTTGTTTACAGAATGCAACTCTCATCAAAAGTCTGCATACAAACTGAGGATTGTCACACAGACATATACATTCTTTAAACACAACTTTTTTATTTAGAATATTAGGATAAGTCAGTATGTACTGTATGTTCTCTTGTGGGTTAAGGCTGTGTTCTTGTGAGCTCTTTGGTTGGACAAGTGGACAACACTTTACAGATTAAGATATAGTGAAAAATAAGCAATCAGATGGAGTCCATTATTTATTATACAATACACTAAAATCAAGCTTCATCACAGCCATTAAAAAACATTAGTAACAACTAGGTTTAAATAGCACAGCAATTATATATTTAGCACTCAATTATAAATCATTCATGTATATAATTACAAATAAATGTATCTTACTTACTTTTTAATTTTAGTGCAACAATTTTCTAAGGGCATTCCAAAGCTGACTGCATCTGATAATTTTTCTTGAGCCCCTTCATTAATATGGTCACTGAAATGCTTCATCAATAAATACCACTAACTCAGAATTAATGATTTAAACTATTTTTCTGAGAAAATGTTCTATATATTCTTTTTAATTCCAATGATGTCTATGTTCTTTGTGCAAACCATTTTTATTATTAGATTGTTATTATTTTAGTAGTAGTATCAATAGTTGTAGTAGCAGCATTTTGCATGTAAACATGCTGTTGCAAACTCCCTAAAAAATTCAGAACTGTATTTATTTATTTATTTTATTTGGACTTGCCCATTTTTTTTGTTTTCTCCCCAATTTGGAAAGCCCAATTACTTTATTTTATTTCAACCCGGCTCACCTCTGCACCCCCGCGCTAACTAGGGAGAGACGAAGATGGACACACGCGTCCTTCGAAACATGTGGCGTCAGCCGTCTGCTTCTTTTCACTCTGCAGGCCCGCCATGGAGCTACATCAGAGATACCGCATTGGAGGACCACACACTTCTGCACAACTTACAGCCTACAGGCGCCTGGACAGGGATCGCTGGTGCACGGTGAGCCGAGGACACCCTGGCTGACCTATGCCCTTCCCATCCGGGCGGTGCTCGGCCAATTGTGCGCCGCCCCCTGGGAACACCCATTCATGATCAGCAGTGGAATAGCCTGGACTCGAATTGGCAATCTACTCTAGGCTATAGGGCACATCCTGCAGTCCATGTGGAGTACCTTTACAGGATGCTCCACTCAGGAGCCTGATTGGTTATATTTTATATGTGCTTTTAAATAAATTAAATAAAGCAATTGCTTAAAGGAGTCAAAATAACAATATTTGTAAGAAACTACCAGTGGACAAATGTTGGGCCATGATGGTAAAAATAGAAAATTGCAGTTGTATTAATAGTACTGTAATACAGAGGGTGGCTTATTTATTTATTTATTTTTAAATGAAAAAGGTCTTAAAGTTTACAAAATGCTGGATGGTCTCCTCAGATATCAAGGACCATGTATCTTCCAAAGCCTTGCCTGCATGTCACTCCAAGGTTACCAACCTGAATATCACGGCAGATGTAGTTTGCCTGCAATGGATCATTTCTGTCTTGACAGGAATTTGTATTACCAAGATAACAAAGGCCCTATTCATTGATCCAGAGAGGTCAGGGGCTGGTTTTAAGGGCACAGCTGGGGTTTCACACCCCTCCCAATTGACAGACCTCAATCCAGTTGATGGGATGAACTTGGCCAGGCAAGGCAACCCATACCTCACTCTGAGGTTGTCTGAAGGTTATGACAGAGTGGGAAAAACCACAAGTTCAGTGAACAGTAAACAAGTAATAAAGGTTATCATTACAATGTTAGGAATGGATATCTGTCAAAGTTATATTCCTACAGTGCCTGGAAATTCAGGGCAGATGGACAACATATATTTTGTCTTTAATTTTAAAAAGTAATATTAGTCATATTTCACAACTTTAATAGAGGCAACTGCCATGGTTCCCTTTTGCTATATATGTAAACATGGAAATGGTTTATTTTTGTTAACAATCTAAATTGTTCTAGAATATTTAAAAAAATGCTGACAACGTTTAAGAACTGCTTTGAATTATAATTACCATATTGCTAGGGATCATATAACAAGCACATTGACAGGGATCCCATTATAATATATAGTTATGCCTTTTCCATTTATATTTGTAGAGAACAAGTTTGGCCATTAATTATTGGTATTAAGCTGATATATCAGATACATATCATTTTAATTCTACAGTATATAATGTGGATTTTTACAATGACTGCTAATTAGATCTAATATCTTGTTATCCATTAAGAAGACAGTAAAGATGAGTTCACCATTGGGGAACTGGAATAACTTTTTACTGGCCTCTTGCTGGGCATCCAGCAGTAATATAAAACCCCAGACAAGGTTTGAAGCAAATAGATTCATTAAGGAGTGTAGAATTCCTTTTTCTAGACTTTACATTAGAAGTACCAACTCCTTGACCAACTGGAAACCATCAGATGGTCATTGCTGGATTTTATTTTTATTTTTTTTGCAGGGAGGGTACTTATTTAGCTATTATTGTTTGTGTCATTATGCTTTAAGGGTGCATGGTGTAATTTGTCTAGTTTTGACGTGACTGGATTAAATAATCCACTGTAACAAATGAGAAGCTTTATCATATTGATCAATTTGTGATTTGAACAACCAGAGTATCAGAGTATTGGAGGTAATTATATTCATATTGAGAAAAGGCTTATGTGTATAAGTGCAGACATATTGAAAAGCCTCCAGAAGTGTTTGTTTCGGAATCTGTAAAAAGAAAACAAAATATGTAATGGCCTGCAATCGAATAGAGAGAACACAAATCAAGTTGTATACTGTATTTATTACAACAGACGTGGCAGCGCCGTCTAGTGACTCATAAGACTTCAGTTTGCTCGTTAAAGAAACTAAAAAGCTAATTTTTTCCTTTGGTAGAGACTGTTGTAGCTACTCATTGCCAAATTTAAGACAATCAACATGATCAAGCAATAACGACTTTTTAAGGGACTTTAAACCAGACCGTTTTTATTTTTAAATGAAAACTAGGTTTACAGTGCTACCAAGAGTCGATGGTAAAAGACATACAAACACAAACTAAAATCTGTAGATTGTTTCTAGAACCCCTTTAAAAAGATTGCTTTCATGTACAATATGTAAGGAGCAGTTAGATTAATTTTCTCCTCCTTTATGCTGCTGTCGTTTTTTGACATATAGTATTTCAGCAGGCATCTTTATGCAGATCTGTTATCATTATTCCTTTTCTTGAAGTGACGTTGAAGACAGATGACAAGACTGTCAGGTTGTCTTTAGTTCATCAGAAGATGAGAAAATACACCATGGCTTTTTTTTTTTAAGCATTGAAAGTGGGAAGAATTCGCTTTTCAAACTGTCACAAAAAAAAGATGGATTTTTGCATTTCTTTGAAAGTGTCGCTGCAAATCACTGTTTGTGTCAGTTATAGTCTAAAAAATAAAAATCTAAACGATCATTCAAATTGGACTGTTGGTTTTTTAGACTCTGATATAGCCAAATCCATTTTAAATGCATTTAAACCCTTTTAATAGTCATAATTTAATACACGTATTTTCTATAGAACATATATTGTTTTACACTGTATATGAATGTTAAACATATGAGAAATATATGAAGTATGGCAAATGAGAGACACAAAGTAAAGACAACATAAAAGCATTTACACCGACAAAAGAGCTGTGTAAACCGTCTATGAAGCTTTTTACCATTTAATTTTACCTATACTTTTTACTAAACTATCTATAATGGTTACCACTGTTGTATAGTAAAAACTACGTTTTTAGTTTATTTGATATACATCCCTGAATATCCCTACCCCTTCAAAACGTGTGAAACATGAATGTCTTGAAAAGGTGTTGATCTGGTTGTGTTTCTTTTGTAAAGAAAAAAAAAAAGGATGGTGTACCTTCATTAACACCCTGCCATGGTCGATGTAGAGGAACGTATGAAAATACTGGAACTGTCGACATAAAATTAATAATAAGTCAAAAAACTATATTTTGACATTTTAAATTGTGAAGCAGTCCCCTCCAGATCATGGACTCCGTGAAAATATGTTTTTTTTTTTTTTTTAAATGCATTCTTGCTGGAAGCTAACTCCCAATTTAATTAATTAATTTAGCGTGATTTTATATATATATATATAATATATATAGATAGATATATATATATAGATATATAAATATATATATATTATAGAATAAACTATCGTACCACACAACAAGCTGTTGTAAATGTATTTAAATCAAATACAATATGTATATTTTCTTTATTTCAATACCAGTAATTGCAAATATTTGGACGCTATATTTAGTCTAAAGACAATTACATTGCTAAAAAAAAAAAAAAAAGTATTTGCTTCCCTAAACTAAAAAAAAATAGTTAGGTTTAAGTTTGTTAGAAATAAAAATACGCAGCGTTTAAGCTCCCGAATAAAATCCCATTAAATAGGCCTACAGTTCAAATCAAATAATATTATCGTAAACAATAACATACAATATTGACTAATAATAATAATAATAATAATAATAATAATAATAATAATAATAATAATAATAATAATGTACGCTTTTATGGACTTTTGCATGGAGTACAATTAACACACCGCGCGTTTTGAATAGGCGTATTGTTTTTTTTAACAAAACAGGCTCGATGTTATTTGCATCTTGAAATCTCACTAATTTAGGTTCGGTTCATTAAAATGTTGTATTAATTGGTTATATATCTATGAATGAATGTGTGTGTCTGGGTTTGGTATTTGCGTGGTGATTTTTTTTTTTTCCCAATAAAGGTAAATGCTTGTCCACCATCTTTTTTGGTTAATCTGTTCACGGTTCTTCTCCTTCTGCTTGTCTTCTTGAGTAGTTTCAATGTGAAATCGTTTCTGTTTGGTGACATTGGCCATAGGCTGCCTTCATCTTTTAAAACCAGTTATTAACTGTCATCATTGACTTTTAATCAAAACTCATATCCTGTTGAATATATAGATCCGAAAATCAAGGGTTACAAAATCAACCTTTTGTTTTATAGGCCTGATATTAACCTGAAAAATTTAATTTGGTCTCATCAAATTGTGAGGACATAACCACGCATCACCATCTGAAACTCACTTAGGCTTCACGCGCTAAACCACGCTTAAAAAGCGTTACAGCACTGTTGTGTGTTCATTAGGATGGTGCAACACGAAAACATAAAGCTGCAGAACAAACATACCAGACCATACATTGTATTCAGAAAGATAAGCACTTTGCTTGATAATAGCTTTTTAAAATTATTATTATGATAGAAAAAGGTGTTTTTTTTAACGTGCAATTGCTATTGACAACGCCTTGTTGTTCGGGTTGTACAGCAGAAAATAACTCACGCACACGCACACAAAACAAACTCGCAAATCGGACATTATTGTGTTTTAAAAGGAAAATAACGAGTCACACCAGGTTAAAAAAAAAAAAAAAGGAACGATAGATCTGCTTTAAATGTACAATGAATAGGCCTATGCTTTCAATTTACAAATTGTGGATTAATTTCTCTCCTGAGGAATGGTTAGGTTATTTCATTACACTTGCCTTGCCTCTATGCGCTGTTGTTCGTTAGCTGTATAGGCTAATCCTGTATCTGCTGTTTTTCACTTTAATGAGTGTACCGCCTATCCCCAAATCATGATTTTAAAACACTTATTTTCAGCTTCTTCCTTCATTTAATAAATAACGTTGCATTTCCTGTCTTGTGTTCTCTCCTTACTCAGATTTAGATGTTTTTTTTTAAACTTTACAAAGCCTATAGCCCATTTTATTTTGTTGACTTAGAAATAAACAGGGCGCATTAGTTGTTCGGTGTGTGGGTCTCCCCACCCTCCCTATTTATTTAAAAATGTACTTATCTTTTTTTTTTTTTTTAAATGCAATATTTATCATTGAAGCGTGCACATTTAACGTACTGTGCCAATGACAACAAAATATTTGCACCCATGAACACTTTAAAATAACGCATGCTTTAGTTTACCCTGTTTATAAAACAAATACAACACAAGTAAAATATTGTACTATAAACGGTGAAAATAAGTATAAAAGTAACCAGAAACAGATATCGTATTTAAGCACCATACTAATTCAAGGCATTCAATTAACATTGATTCTTAGATGTTTATGTAGAATTTCAATATGCGTAAAAAGCCTAAAATTAAACCTACATCTAAACATACTGTTCACAAAAAATCCAGACGGTCGTATTACTATTTCTTACTGTCTGTTAATGCATATCAAAATATTAAGACAACCGATGTAAAAAAGATTCCGCCGCCCTACTATTAAAAATAGCGTTCAGATATCTACTGCTTAACTACAATTCCCACTTGTGTTTATATATAAAAAAAAAAAAAAAAAAAAAAAAAAGTTGTTTTTAAAATATCATAATACACTCACCAGCCTGCAGTCAAACAAATGTAACAAATTAAAAAGTCAAGTTTATTTGATAATGTCTGTTTAGTTACGTTATACCCAGAAGTATTTCATACCAGCTTACATAAATTATACCAAAAACCTTCCTTAAATTGTAAAACCTGTATGTTTAGTGCAAAACAATGCGAGAAATAAAAGACGGTTGTTTATTTTTTGGAATAGAACTTTTTTTTTTTTTCCAGAATACATACAAAAAAATACCAGTTCTCTCTCCATGGTATACACCTTAAAAATAATTGCAATTTAAAATTATAAATGACAAATTGGGATTTTAGTAACAAACATGCATGTGAATTATTTTCTTCCAAAGGAGACAATAGGAACGTACAATACAATCATAGCAATTTCAAATAAACATCGAAAAGAAAAACCCCTATTTTTCATTAATATTCTAACGTGGGTGTTTCACTTTACCTATAGAGCTCAGTTTTAAAGTAATGCACTTTTGAGTTATTTGTATTTTTTCGTTTTTTATTGTCCTGCTTGAAGCTAACATAAATAAATACAGCGTCCACGGATCCAGTCCTTAAGTGGACAGTAATATAAAAGTCTTTATATTTGTATTTTTTTATATAAATTTGTTAGTCTTTTTTGTTTTACTGATATCCCAGTGCGGATGCTGTGGTCAGTCTTTGTCCGTACAGTGCGTATGGAGAGTAATATGGTCCTGTGGCTGCAGGTACTGGCACAGGTGCACCAGTTGGTAAGGGGCTCTTTGAATAAGGATGGTAGCGACTGCTCAGTCCCAAAGCATGGTGTGGGCTCCTGAGTGCTAATGTGCTGGGGCTTCCAGGTGCCCCTGTTGGGGGCATGTGCATGTGGCAAGCCATAGCAGCGGCTGCTGCACTGGCTAAAGATGATGAGCTTGGGTAACCGGATATGAGCTTTTCTGTTCCAGTGAAAGCTGTGTGGGTTCGCAGGTGGTTCAGGAGTTCTTCAGAGGAGGAAAAACGCTTGTCACAAGGTCCATTGGCCGACACCCAGTTGCAGACGTGTGGCAGGGGATCGTTGGGGAGCATGAAGCCGTAAGGGTATAAGGGGTGCCCAGCAAATGATGGTGGTGAGGAGTGGACGCTGTGCAATGGGTGCGTTTGGTATACCAGCGGGTATCCAGATTTAAGAGCTGCTACAGCTGCAGAGTCGTGTGCACACTGTGCACTGGCAGCCCCAGTCAGGTGACTTGCACAGTGGTAGCTTAAGCAGTAAGGGTCTCTACAAATACTAGCAGACATCATTGAAGGTGGGGAGGCTCCGGCTAAGGGGCTAGATCCTGCCTTACTGCAGCCTAATGAACTGGCAAGCTGGGCATTAACTAGGCTGTTGGACTTGGTTGGGTCTAAAGTCACTCCGTGGTGCAAGAATTGATGTGGATAGCCAGCATAGGCCCCGGCCAAAGACCCAGGGTATGACATGCCTGCTGGTGGAAGTGGAAAAACAGTCTGTCCTGGTTTATATGGTGAAACAGGAGCTACAAGACCAGATCCAAGTACTGATGCAGATGAGGCTGAAGATACTGATAGAGAGTCTGAAGTTACAGATTTTGACCCTGAATTAGTATCCTGGTGTTGGTTGACCTCTACATTTATTCCAGCACAACTCACACTTATCCTGCTGTGGCTGATGCTAGAAGCTCCAGACCCCTCAGATGTGCTATTTTTATTAGATTCTGAGTCTTTCTTGTCCTGACTGTCTCCTGGTTTGCTCTCTGATGGCAACGGGGAAGCAGAAGTGCTGGAGCTGGGGCTGCCTGTCCTTGGAGTAAATGGCTGGCAGGTGGCGCTAGGCACGCGGAAACCAGATTTCTCTCCACTGGAAGCCCCGGTGTCCTTCTTCTCAGATAGTTTTGAGTAAGGTTTGAAGCTCGACTTGTCTTCCACTCCTATGTCACTCAATTTCAATGGGCCAGATTTGGAGTCTTTGTCACTAGATCCATTAGATGTTACTGAGGAGAGTTTAGAAGAGGCTGGAGGGTCTGGTTTTCCTATTTGTGAGCAAGTTTGAGCCAAAAGGGCCAGTGGACTTTTCTTGGCATCAAGCTGTGAGAAACAAGCAAAACAGTATTATTAAATTTAAGATTAACGTACTTAATACAACATTTAATACATTTCTAAAAATAGTTTTCATATAGTCTAAAACGCAGCGTTAAAATGAATCAAAGGCACAGTTATCTAATTTATGCATTTAACAATTCCGAGAAAATGGCTAAAAGTGAATGTTGAGAGGAAACAGGAGCACAAACCAGTTTACTCACTGACACTATAGCGCAATGCGTAGAACTATACAGCAAAATAAAACATTTCATACTTTCCATTTCTTATAAGTGGCATTTTATTTCTTATAAAAGTGATTACATAATAAAAGTACTTTGGTTAATACAAAAAAAAAAAATGGTAACAATAAAAGGGTAAAAACATTTCATTTGAAAAAATGTAAACGTTGTTTATAAATTTGGGTTATGGGTAAATGTGGTCGAAAAATGTCATTTATATATATAATTACGCACACAAACTGTAATTGAAAATCCTCACCTCGATTGGGCTAACGGGGGTAGACGGCAGGGGCTGGAGATACTCTGGGTGCAGAATGTGTCCTGTCCGTGCCGTAAGCATTTTCAACACCTTGATGGGAAGGCGATTAGCTTGCCTTATTGGATCCGAAGGAGGAACGGAGTGGAGAAAGGGCTTGTTGAGATTTGTCGCGGAGCTGTTATTCCAAGCACCGCTGCGCTCCCAGCCTTGATTATTTCTATTTCGTAGAGCAGAGACCGAGGGCGATGTGATCATGACCCAATTCTCGTAGAAATTGTTGAAAATGCATTCATTAGATTCATAAAAAAAAACAGATGTTCATTTTTTTCTTTAAAATTACAAAGTACGACCAGTCCAAGATCAACAAAATCGGTATAATCCTTAGGTAGCAGCGTACAGTCAGGAGGCGGACGTGCGGCTATCGGTTAAAGCTCTTGCTGCACTAGAAGCTCTGTTGTCTCTGCGTGTCTTAACAGATCTGCACAGCAGTTCGCCCAACCCGAAATCTGGCAGAAAACCTCACTTCAAAAGCAGCTGAATTAGTCAGAGATTAAAGCCTTTGCCGCCTTCCAATCAAATGGGACCCAGAGGTGATTGGAGGGTCAAGGGGATGTGACGTTCCTTTTTTTTTTTTTGTAAACTCTTCTATTTTGTTCGCTAGGGGGAGGCTGGATTTAATACTGTGTTTCTTATATACGCCATAACAACCTGTAATTGTAAACAGCAGAGCATGCACAGCAACTAAATTAAAACAAAGCCAAAAAGATACGCATTTGTTTCAGAATCTTATTAAAAATAACCTAGGCTATATATGCATTGTATCATTTGTATTGTAGCTAAGCATATCTTTACAGTGCTTCCCTGGTATCAATGAGGTGGGTTGCTAGTACATAGCTAAGATATTTTCCAAATATGCTATTCTAGGCTATACAATTTATATATATATATATATATATATATATATATATATATATATATATATATATATATATTATTTATCGTATGTTTAGCATGTAAATACACGAAATATATTACCACTAGCTACTTTTTAAGCAAAGCAAATTGGTAGTTATTTTAAGTAAAGTTCAACGCAACCTTGCGAAATAAAAGCACGCAATATCTTGGTGTTAAACAAACGCATGAATGATAAGGTTAAATGCGTTTAATGGGACCACTGCAAACATGACTTTTGAGCTATTTTAATACTGTCAGAGTACTCAGTTTCACACAGTTCCGGATGATTTCCAGTTTGTCACTGTATTACCAATAGCCTGGTCAGGCTCGAGTATTGAGATGTTTTAAGTAAGCTTAGATACACGGGAATGTTCACCAGAAGTCTAAATGCAATAGCTGCCTTCCTAAGTTTTAAAAAAACAAAAAATAAAGTGTACACCAAACAAAAGATCAACCTTTTTTGTCTCGGGTTTAAATTCTCCAATCAGACATGCGTTAACAGGTAAGGGCCAATGCAGAAATCGAGGGATGTGAATGTCACATGTTTTCAATATTATATGCACCTCCCTCCCTTCTATTTCTATCTCCACCCCTCAGTCAACTGTCAATTCTGCTCGACCGCAATCAATCAGTTATTTGTCAGCCCCTGTCAATCCGCCCTTGATTTATGTCAGCTTTTGTTGCTGATTACAAGCCTGGTGTGACTGGAAGAAAAAGGGAGAGGAAAAAGACGGCTCTTTTGAAAGATCCATTCAATTTCAGGAAATAAATCGTTCTCAAAGTAAATTCAATTTGTATAGCAACAAAGCGGACAGACGCACTTCGGTTTGCGCGAAAGAAGTATACATACCTCCTTTATTTTCAAAGAAACCTACAGAATATTTATATCTATTTGTACTAATACTAACAACGAAGGTTTTTTTTTTTTTTTCCAGGCCAAATTAATCAGACTGGCGCCGTGAGTCTGTTACAACTTTCAAAGTAAACGATCTGTTTCAACAATCAAGTTGACGATTTTATATGTGTGACTGTAATCGTCAATAATGTAGCCATTAGCGCAATCATGTAGCAGTAAGACATTAATATTTACATAGTTCAGTTTTTGCAGCGTACTTGCTGTATCGGTATATCATAATTAAATCATACTTGCATTCAGTAAGTGTGTTTGCGAATCTAGACAATAGGTTAGAAGTGAAAACCTGTAAACCTGAAGGCTGTTGATTTTATTTGTGCAGTTTTATTTCTCCCCTTTCTTTTCACCGGCAAATGCATGTGTTAATCAATCTTCGCTTTTGTTTCCGGCTCAACTTGGTGGCCCACACAATCTACATTAACAAAAGGTCACTTGGAGATAAAAACAGATTTGACAAGGGAGGGAACATGGAAAGTGCTGAGGGGTCGGATATAAATCCCGGCGTAGAATCCTCAAAAAGGACTAGATTCCTTAATCGGCGGCTCTGTTAGACTAACCTTATATATATATATATATATATATATATATATATATATATAATATATATATATATATATATAATATATTATATGTAGAGAGAGACGTAATATATTACTGAAGTTTTATATATTTATTAAATTTGTGCAGTGCGTTTGATGATTTTTATCTGCATAACACATCCGTTTTATTATTATTTTTTCTAACGACTAGTCATATTGATTGATTAAGTGCGGTGAAACTCGAAAAAGAAGCTGCAACCTTCATTCGAGTTCATTTGCATTAAAGTGCTTGGAACAGCTGTTTTTTTTACAGGACCAGAGAGGCTATCTGTTTTCTAGTTGTATTTGTCCTGCCTCCTGTTGTGAACGAATAAAAGATTAATTGTATTTAGGTGGAGTTTACTGAGTTTTTAGATTCTTATATCACTTTCGAAATAAGGGGAACCCAAAACTGAAGGCCCTCACAAACAGTCGCACTATCGAGAGTGTCACTGATATAATGCATTGTATGTTTAATATTGTGTGTTTAATATTTAATATTGTATGTATAATACTGTGTTTTCGTATTAACGGCGTTGTTTGTGCCACTAATAAGTTAAACATCTTAATATCGAAAATACATAAACGTCTCATTTTTTTTTTTTTTTTTTTTTTTTTTTTTTTGCTTTTTGAAAAACAAGTGTTGAAGTCCACAACAACCTGCTTATTTTTCTTCGTTCGACAACCCCCTTTTTTTCTAGATGAACTTCCAGTGTTAAAAGTGCAGAGTTTACAATGTATTTTAATTTGATAAATGTTTGCTAGAAATGTATCAGTCTGCGGATCGAGGCTAACAGGTTGATAACATTGTAGTAAAAGTAGTTTTAAAAAGTATGCAATACATTTTAAACACCGAGCTTGTCAATTCTGTTAATGAAAGCGCGACAAGCAAATATAATTATCAACCCCTACCTAAACTTTATTTCACCTACCAGCTATTGACAGGGGTGTCAAGTCGATTTTTTTTTGGACACACAATGGAAATGATTTATTTTCTTTAAAAAAAGAAGAGGCGGCCAGATCTTTCAGAAAAGAAGTTTTAAAAATGCCTTGAACTCTTCACTGTTGAGATGGCTAATCAGTATTGAGGCTCCGGGGCAATCGGGCAGCTTTTCAATGCGGTTTTCCTTTCATCTGAAGCTGGATGGAGGCGCTCAATTAAAAGCCTATCAGTTTGTAAGTAAATCAACGCCTATCAAAGTTGTCACATCAAACAAAACGATTATTATTGCAACCCGCCTCCCCTATTAATCTCTTTCTAAGGTAATCGGCTTGACAGGTTAACCGGGAGAGCAAAAAACCCTGGAGTGGATAACAACTGGAATGGATTATGGAGCCATTAAAATAAAATAAAAATACAAATAATAATAATAAAAAAAAACAGTCATGGCAAGTTTACACAAGTTGAATTTGTTTCCCGAATCTTTATTAAATTGAAATGACATGTTTTTAAACACACCTATATCCACTCGTCCACATTACATTGAAAACAGACTTTCCTTTTTTTGAGGCAAAGTTTAATGGTTTAGGGTTAGACCTAACTAATCAATTTAGTTAAGAAACAAATATCACATTTCTTAACTTGATATTTCATTTAGTCAATACCAATACAGGTATTTTCGAAACGCATACACTGCACACAAAATGCGATGTAATATATTACTTTCTTCATCGTAATTAAAGGCCCATTTTTTTCTAAATAATTTAATTTTACAAAAAGTAGGCCTACAACATAATTAGCATATATGGTTTGATATAGACCTCGTGTATATTGCATATTTTTCAAATTGATGTAGATTATATATGGGGCCGCAAATGCCGTAATATTCCTATCAGTCTGGTAGGCTATGCTCTGTTTATGAGATTTAGCCTTTTTATCCTCCGACTAGGTTATATCTGACTCTTAATGTAAAAAAAAAAAAAATGGTTTCGTTTTTTGATGTATGGATTTATTGTTTTTTTGTAATTCCATTCTCAACTTCTTAAAGTATTCTTACACTTCATTTATATAACACCCAACTTTAACAAACACATAGACAGTCATTAAAATGCAATCGGCAGAGTTGTTGTTGAATGGATTTTTAGTTCAAGTTGAAATATTTTCTCTACCTGTTAATATTAAATTTAATGCGAATCTGTTTAATTTTTAAGTTCTGCACTTTCAGGGTGAAAAAGTATGGTAGTGAAATAAAGTCCTGTGAAAAAAACAAGATCTTACTAATGAAATAATGCCTTTGAATTTCAAGCTGTCTTGATTTGTAAAATTCTGCATGAAATGTCCCATACGTTATCATATTTCAATAATAGAGGGAAAAACATTCAATCTGTACCCCCCCCACAAAAAGGGATATATCACTTTCAGAAAGACTTGAAAAGTACCAAAACGGCTTACAATATAATTCAAACATTAAAAGGGTGTCTTGCTGATCAGAGTAAGCTAGAAATATGCAAAAGGCTTTTTTTTTTTTTTTTTTTTTTTTTTGATTGATAACAGGGATGCTGTTTTCTGCAAAGCCTGTCAAAGACTGACACGGTGCTTGAGTTATTAGGGCAGAGAAGGGCAACCATAAATTTACAACGTCAGGCAAAAACTCTCTTTATTGTTTGCATGATGGATGGGTTTCTGTACCAGATACCAAATACTCGGTATTACCCTTAAATGGGAACACATTTTTCGTGGCCATAATTCACGATATTTAAATAGAAGGTTTGAAATGCCTACCAATATTTCATGCCAGTGACATGAATCACTCCCCGCATGCAAATATAATTATTTACAGCACAGAAGTACCATGTGTGTTACAAATGTTTCAGCCATTTGTACTGGACAAGCGCCCTATTTTAGGGTTATTTCTAAATTGGAGAATTGTATATAAAATATTGAACGTCAGTTTTAATCAATCCAAGTAGTGCAGTCACACGCTTTTGGTCATTTTCACAAAATATTATACGATATTATACTTTCAGTAGCCTATGTGCTCTTTTTTACCACGATTTTAATAGTTATGATAAAATATATATTTTTAATATAACAAATGTTAACAGTTTCTCTTCACAATCTCAATGATAAATAAAAAACAAGTTAAACTACGAAAAAACCCTCTATAATCAGTGATCTCTGCTTGTAAAAAAATACCGATTTTTTTAAACATTAGATCTACCAAGTTATTATTATTATTATTATTATTATTATTATTATTATTATTATTATTATTATTAAATCCACACTGCACATATGTAAGCTACTCATTGACTAGTAGTGGTCTATTAAAACACACTTAGGGCGTTGAAGAATCGAAGATAGTTTTCGGCAAGCAAGAACAAATAATCCACATAGCCTACTAAAATGAACGCTATCGGCCTAGCTGTTAAACCTCAACATAGTTTAAAACTTGTAAAAAAAAAAAAAAAATCAAATACGACTAAGATAAGATCAGACTAAATGTAGACAAAGTATTAAGAAATGCAAGTTAGTTAAACTACATTACCTGGAAAACATAGTCTATAGTTAGTATATTCCGATGTTAAACAGAATGCTGAACAAAAGGTACCACCACGTGAATGTATTCCTTTTATAGTCTTTATGGGTAATTTAAAAACAATAAGCAAACATAAAAGCCTCAGTGTTTAAAATAATAGCCAAATAGACTGTGTGTTTCTTGCCGCAGACCTGAGAGCAGATAGCAAACGTTTCCACAAGAGACTTCGGTTAAGGGAGGTGTCTTAATGACGTCACACACAGGCTTCTAAATACTGCTCATCGGAGTCTGTGAAATCATCTTTAGTTACTATTGTAAAGCCTTAAATTAAGGGAAATTATATTTTATATGGCAGGAAATGATGCTGTTAAACTGTCATACGTTTCAATTAACTGACACCTGAAAGTACACATAGAAAACAGAATATTAATAAATATAATGCAATCTTTATAATAATCATTTTCAGAAGAGCTTTTAAATTTTAATTTACCGAAAAAAGGAACATTCTGCGCAACTGAGAAAAAACAAACAAAACATTACAGTGATTAGTAAAACATACCAATGGTGCACATAATTACAATACAATTGGACGTTTTAAGCAACACTGGCTTCGGAGAGATATATTCGCAGGCATGTTTGAGGAGGAGGAGGGGGGAGTAAGTTTGCGCTTAAAGCAAAAAATGACTCTACAAGAGTTTAAACAAACTGGCCAGTCAAAGTGACAGTTGTAACAAGCCGATTCAATATGATACATCTGATAGTTCAGCATAAAACGCATGCCGAAGTTAGTCCAAGCTGTGGGCAAACAGGAGGTATTTTATTATTGCGTCTGTAAATTCAGCAGCAGCGCGTGCTTCCGCTAGGGATCAGCTGACTGGTGAGTGCGGAAGCGAAACACATTAAGTGGTAGCATGAAAAAACATAAGACCGCTTCATTTAAAAATAAATAGAGGAAGCCTGGTTTTGTCTCATACTTTTAAAATAGAGCAGTTCGCCTGTAACTCTCCTAAATTTTTCTCAGCTATTCGGAATTGTCCTCACACAACGATGGCAGGCAGCGAGTCAAGGGTCGTGATGAATGGGACTCAAGTAAGTGTGAACTATTCCAAACACTTGCTTTTGCACATTACCTTTGTGAGGTTTAATTTAAGCTTGTAATGTCTCACAAATCGTGCATTTATTAGTAAAAGGCGCTTTAATAATGTTTTTATAAAGACTAGTCAACTGCTATTCTGTCAACGGTGTTTCTGCAACACCACGTGACTGGGTTGTAAGTTTGTAACCTGATAATTTAAATGCATGCATGTTTTGTATATTAGCTAACACAAATCCACAGGAAAGAAGAAATAAATATGTTGCATTGAATCTCAATATTCAGTTATGTACTGTTTTATCAAGAGTAAAAAAACAACAGCATCTTTCTTATTAGAAACCTTCCCAAAGTAGACGGGTGTCAAGTCTTTCAGCACTCATCTATATCAATGCATTGTATTTAAAGTATCAGTCTGATTATTCGGCGCTTTTAAAAGACACTTTAAGCTATGTAACAAAAAAAAAAAGATACAATGTTTTACACATCAATGCAAACACGAAATTCATGTACAAAATGGAAATTACTTATTTTTTTCTGTTACAAAGCCAATAAATATGCACAAATACTGATTAAAAATTTGGTGGTACTCTCACTTTTAAAAGAAAAATAGTGTATTTGTACACAGAACTAGACATACATAACCGTATTTAGGTCACTGATACAAACATAATGCCCAGTTCTTCTAGAACATTTGTAAAGTTTTAGTATCCCTCACTGAGGAAACATATCCTTGGTGCTAGGGTAGTAGAGGTGGTCCTATGTAAGTCACACTTTACAGTTTTAATATTTTTATAGAGAAACACTTATCTGATTGTGATGAAACTTGGTAAAGACATTCTTTATTACAAGTCACTGGAAGAATTATAATTTGGGGGTAAATTGAGGCTATCTGTCTGTCCACCTCTCCATCAGTCTATATGTATGTCTCTCTTTTTTGTACAAAAATACCTTTTTTTGTCCAATTGAGATGAAACTTGTAAAACAAAAAGTTACTATTTGTTAATGGTGTAGGTCATATCCACTCACTGTTTAATGATAGTGATTGCTTTTATTGTCTAAGTGTTGCGGACATAGTTGTTTTTATAGTACATTTTAAAAATACATTTACTTGTAGGTTTCTTACATTGGCCAAGATTGTGAAGAAATTCCAGCATTTATAGGAGAGCAGTATGGGGGATTTGCCAAGAGACTGGATCTTAGCTTCAACCTACTGAGGTAGGAAAGCAATACAAAACACCCCAGAATTCCGAAGCTGTCTTTGTGTCATGGCAAATAAATAAACAACAAACACACAGCCATACAAACAAATAAAAAATACAACGTTTTGATTGAGAATTTACATCACAAACAGAGATGTTTTATAAATAGTTATGTCAATTTTTGTTATAATGTTCTAATATTACAGAAAATACAAACAGTATGGCTGAGATATTGTATTTCAGATGTAGGTTGGTTTATGTAGTTGACACCCATCTCTTTTGCAACAAAACCGGTTGAACTGAGCTCTCTTTGATACCTTGATATGTTAATTTTCACAACCTATTGTCCCCCCATGTTGTGTTTTTTCCCAAATGTTATGCAAACTCTGCACCTTTTTTAAGGGAAAAATCAGCTGGAGCATTTACCGTCCTTGAAGATTTTCTTTTTAACGATGGGTATCAGCAGGAAGGGATGTATAAGGCTGTGTTTTTGAACCCTTTCAAATGTAACAGGAATACTGGTATACACCAAATTCCACCTGACCTGCTGTTGTCTCAATGCTAAGCACCTCAGACAACCTTTCTCGACTAAACTGCTGTAAAAGATATGTTTCAGTTTGGTTGTCGTAAGTTCAGTACTCCTGCTTCGTTTATAAATGTAATGACACACTTCAGAAAGCTAAAGAATGAGTCTTTAGCTAAAAAAAGGCATTTGCACAGTGAAGGTTTGCACTTTCTGTAGTCTAATGTGGGCTATATTTTGTTTGTTGTACTAAGTTATATTACTCAGGGTTTTTACATTTGTAACGATTGAAAAAGGTTGGACATATACCATACTTAATAATGAAGTTACATTGTGTTATCTAGACACTTGAAATCCATTATGAGTAGGACTGTCTATTTAACTCTGTTGCAGAGGATTAATCTTTTACAATTGGTTTAATTAACAAAGGGAGCTTGGAGAGGGTAGAAGGAGAATACAAAATGCTTGGGCTATCTGTGTGGTGACAGTATTCTTATGTTCTACAACACCCTATAGACAGTTAAGTGCCTGTATAGTTTCTTTTAAATCTATTATTTAAGAACAACACATTAGCCTAGTGTATTGCAAATCACACATAGGTAAATAAACAGATAGTTTTAATTATTATTAAGTATATGTAAGATAAAAGCACAATTTTATTTTGAAACTTACCTTTCAATTTCTAGTTCTTTGTCACTGCTTGAGAAACTGCCATTATCACTTACTGTGCTTCCTGCACATTTTTATAGTCAACGTCTGTTTTAACATCTTCTCCAAAACTTATTTAAATGAGGAGGGACAGGGACAGCCCCAATGCATGATAAACTGTATCGTTCTTTCAATTAACTAGTAACATATAAATATAATCCTTTTCCTTACATCCATGATCATTTGCAATTCATTACCTCTTCCATCACTACTCTTGCAGCTGCCCCTTGGTCTAAGTTATATACATATTTCTGGTCATACTTTATATCTAGAGTACAACTTATCCAATTGGGATCAAATTAGTTATTTAACTTATCAGAAACTGTTGATATATGTATATATGGTGGATTATGTGAACATAATGTTTTATGTTTTCAAATACCGATTGCTCTAATATTGTATTCATAGCTGTGGTGGTGTATGTTACTTCCATATATGTTTAATATTTCAAATAAGAGACAGGCACTAGCCAGGTGGGTTTGAGGCAAAGATTTCACCAAAAATGTACGAGTCGTTGCCATAATTTATCATTCGTGTGGGTTTATTTCATATCATAATTGTTTGTAGTTGATTGATGACCCAGGGTACATGAAGAATAATATTCATACCATTTTTAGTAAGATAAAAAATATGTTGTTGGGCTAGCTACACCACAGAAGATAGCGGTGTAAACCGGTGTTCTATAATGCTTGATGAGAATAAGAAAACATGTTTGCGTATTTTGAATTGTGGCATTTATTTACCAGTAAACGAGTTGTCCTTTGAAGGAAAAGCTTATAAATACTGTAAGCTATAGCCTGCCCTTAATGTAATAGGCAGTGTTATTGTTATAGCTAACTAAAGATGTAGTGTGCAATTTATCAGAAGAAAAACAGGCTCACACAAAAATAGGGCACATTGAAAGAATTAACATAAACACCAAAAAATATGCGTCATGGAATGATTGGGATTTAAAGTCACCCTTGCTGCTCTTTTTTTTTTTTAAACGATTTTATGAGGAAACCATTTTCTGGTCTTTGGCAGCAAGTCTAGATAATTATAAAGCTGTGCATTTGACATATCTCCCAAATTAGGCCTTAATAGCAGGAGCCACTCGTCTTTAGACACACCGGCACGCTAGGCTTTTGTTGAAAAGTTAATAAGAAACCCAAGTTAATAAGAAACTAGTTTATATTAGTCACAAAATAAGTTAATAGTTTTTGAGCTAGTCTCTCTGCAGGTTGATTAATTACGGTACTAAAGCGAGATGTGTAAAATTTAGAACATTGTGTATTAGGTAAGGCGGATTAAATAATATTGGTGGTACTATGATTCTTGAGATTATATCACAATGATAGTGATGGTTTGTGTACATGATCATTTTAAAGTATATGCTTTATGTACTTTTGAAATATTTAATTTAATAAAAGAAACTAGCTTTCCTTTATACTCATGCTAGTGCTCGTGGGTTTAAATAAGCTGAAAGTAGGATACAGCACCTAGTGTGGGGAAGTGTCTGAAACAGTTCTTTGAATTCCCATGGCTTGCTGAGACAATGCTTGTTTGTTTGCTGCGATGGCAGAGTTCATCAATAGGGAGTGCCTTTGTTTCAGAGTGTCAGTGAGAATGAGAAGCAGTAAATATAGAAATCCTGCTTAATGAGATTTGTTACGGATGCCAATGAGGATAGAAATCGCGTGACTTATCGTATGACTTGATGAAAGCAGCGATGTAAAAAATGGAATATGAAAAATCCAAGTATTTACATTTGATATGCTCCAATGTAGTTGTTTTTTTACAGTGTTTACTGTGAACATTTCAATTATTATTGAAGCTACATTGGTTTTTACTTTGTAGCTTCTACCATAGACATGATAGACTTTTACCACGTTGTAACATGCTTGTTATAACATTTATAAAGCGTTCCCCTGGTCAAAAAAATTAAGACAAACTTTACACTGGTGCAAACTCTCTTACATGCACTCAGTATCAAATTTGCTTCACAACAAGCTGGTGTTTCATTTGTATGTTAACATTACAGTGCATTGTCTAGTTTAAGTGTAATGTACCCAAATTACCTAAAAAAAAAGGAATACATTTAGAATATTATTATTTAGATTGAGCTTTTTTTACAAGTGGTTTTACTTTATAATGCTGTAGATTCTTCTGTAATGGAGGAATATTTTAACGATAGCAATTGCATATTTATCAGTGTCTCCGGCTGATATTAACGTACCTGTCATGCACAAACCCATTTCTGCATTAAGTGCATTTTAATATGTGCATTATTCGGCCTGGGATGTCATCGAGACATCAAAGACCCTTAAGCATAAGAGCATGGTGTCCTGCTGTGGCTGCATAAAGGGCTTGATCAATAAATGTGACATGTTAATGCAGAGCAAATAGAATAAAAGATTTCTTTGACAAGACATGAAAAATCACCTTGTGGCAGCTGGTATGGTGATGCCATTTCAGCAGCGACACTAGCAAAGTTGATCTGACAAGCAAAAAGGAGAGATGATGGTTATAAGGTGCTTTTGTTTCGTACTTCTTTCTTGACCTGTCAGGTATTGAAGGAGTCTGAATGGCCCTTTTTTGTCATGTGAACATTGTAGTCTGAGGCAGTTATCTCTGCTAAGATTGTGAATTCTCCTGTTTAATTGATTCGCTTTTCGCTTGAATCTGTCACGTATTAATAATTGCTAAGTCCTGAACAGCTCCAGTGTGTCACGCGTCAATGTGTACTTATCAGAAAATTAATATCCTTAATGAACTAGTACTTTGAAATTAACATTGCATGAAATCTACTCTGCCCTTTCATTTGCTGAAGGTATATCAACAAGGTTTCAAAGAATCGCCTCATGCTTCTCTGCCTTTTTGATGCCCGACAAATGCCAGCTTTGCTTCGCGTACAAAGCATACTTGGTTACAATAAGTATAGCAGTTGTTATTAACATAATTGTAGCCAATTACGATGAATATTGTGCAGAGTTTGATCAATGTGGGATGATAAATTATTAAGATAATTGCCCCGCTGATGGCATAAAAAGCTTGGCATCATAATTGTAAAAAATAACAATAATGGCAGAACCTCTGTTTATTTATTTATTTTCATGAATTTACACAGTGTAAAAGTGTCTGGGCTGTATAATATTGGTTTCAAACTGTCTTGAGCAACACATGCCACATTTTGTTTAGGTTTAGATTTAGCTGTCAATAAATTGAGATTATTTAAAAATATATTCTTAATACCATACTATAGAAGGTCAGTAAAGGCAGAAGATCTGTTAGATTTTGTCTTGGTTTGCATGTGCTTTACAAATTACTGATATTCCACTTGGAACAGTCTCAACTGTCACGTCTTTATGGGATATACTGGGGAGTTCAGATTCCCACCCCAAGCTTTCCTTAACGGAGTCTGTGGCAGTGTCCATTGAGGAAAGGTCACATACCCCCTAGAATAATTGAAAAACATTGAATAATCTTCTTGTCAAATCTGTGTTGTGTATGGTGGATCCTACACCCTTTTCACACTGTTAAGCAGGTGTTTCGGTTAAGTAGCATTATTAGTTAATGAACTTGAACAGTATAAAAATTGTTTTAATAATAAAATAATGATTTGAAAGATTTGCTATCCATTTTAAAATGTGTTATTTTTGGTACCGTAAAAAACATTGAATAAGTTGTTTTTCTAGGCTTTTTTGCAGGGCCCTTTAAAGGGGGAGCGACCAATACACCTGGCAACATATGTGCCGGTGTGTCTAATATTAAACTCAATGCCACAATAGGATTACTACAGCCATGGTTGTGTCTCACATAAACTTAACTGTCAGTAACCCAATTTATTTGTTCAGGATCTACAGCATTCAAGTCATGTTGCTAGGTTGAAACATAAAACCACTTTTCTAATTAAAAGTTTTCATTTCTTACTCTCAATACCCTTAGTCATTTTGAATGTTAAACACAAGCTTTCACACTCTTGACTGGCCTCTCTTCGAAAACATCACAGGTATACTGCTTCACTTAGTGTTAACACAATAGCTGTCAGTATCTTCTGAATTTCCTTATTCCCATCCTCCCTAGCCATTGATTTGTCAATATTCAACTGAACCCGCCCCTGGGATCTGTACCAAACAGCTATTGGTTAGAAAGCCGAGTAGTAAACTTTTCAACCTTCTGTTCATTGTAACTGCAATGCAGGTGACTTTGAGACTGGATAAAGTAGGACAGTAAGAAAAAAAAGAAAATACTACACAACAGGTTTGATATTGCACATTGTTTAATTTGCTAAAATTCACTACCTGACTGGAAACGAAACAAATGGATAAAGAAAAGCGAGCTGATAGTAGGAATGTATTTATGGCCCGATGTAGAAACATTTTGTTTGAATGGAGTACTTTGAATGAATTTAATACATGTCAGTGCAACACAGTCGTACAGTTGTAAAGTATGTGTATGGTTATGTTTCTGAGTAGGGTTGGCAGTGCTCCGGGTTTGCTGACTCCAGCTTGAATGGCTCCAGTGGTTCAGCTCCAGCTTCAGGCTGGCTCCAGAGCTGACGGAGACCTCTTGCTCCAGGTCCAGGCTGGCTCCAGCAGCCTTTGCTCCAGCTCTGGAGCCGCTCCACACTGGTGCTCCAGCTCCAGCTGCTTTTACTGCTCTGGAGTCACACAAACCTATGCGTGACTATCATAGTACCATGTACTAGTATGTAATAGTATCTTATTTAAGATTTTGACATTGTTTGTTTGTGTTTCTCAGTAAAAGAGACAAGTGTGAATCTAGTTTTAATGTTCTATTCTTTTATTTCTTTTTTTTTTTATAAATCTTTTGGCTGATATTCAACAAAATCAACAGTATCATTGACATTGTCCCTTTTTTGTCCCATTAACTCTAAACAACTTTTAGGTTTCAAACTGTGTTCTAACTTGACATCTTAAACTGTTTAAGAGCTGAAAATAATATAAAAGCCTTGATTAGCGAATTATTAGTTCAGTTAAGGGTTCAAAAAAGTAACTAAGACCACACTGAAAAACAAAACAAAAAAACACAGGGGTACTTCGTGACCAGTTGAAAACCCATGCCCTATAGTGTACATTTTCTCTTTTTAACAGGTTTTGTTGAGTTTTGCCCCTTTTTTATTTTGCGTTATGCCAAGGAAATTCAAGGCTCAAAGATAAATTTCGATTCAGAAATATTATTTGTTCAACATTTGTGGAACTTAGCCTTGTTTTTCGGTCAGTAAGTAAATCCTCCTGCTTTGGAGAACAGTCTTTCACTTTCCACTGATGTTGCAGACACACAAAAGAAACGATGTGACAGCTGTGCTAACAAAGGCAAGGAATCTTTGTGATTCCTCCAGTAATCCAAAGGGCTTGAGTCCAAAGGCTCTCTCTTCTCAGCTGCACACACCTTCAGCTCATTGTCTAATGCAGATTCTTCAAAGTCATCATCATCTTCTGTGCTACTGTCAGACAGCTGATAGATGCTGTTACTTCCACATGGACGTGAAGGTCATTCTCGAAGCTTGATAACCTTGTTGAGATCTGAGTCAAAAGGTGGTCATTCATCTTCGATCCATGTTCAGACTTCACTTCAATCTTGCCAAGTTCTCTGCGAATTACAACCACTCTGGGCACAATGAGAGATGCTGTAGGATGCTTTTCCCCAGCAAGAGTTGTGGTTGCATCCTGAAATGGCTTCAGCATCTCACTCACTTCTTTCAGAAGCATGGTACTGGTCTCTTCAATTTCAAGGATGCAATTTCTAACTGCTCTTCTTGTTGGCCACTTTTTCAGTCATTGGCAAGCATGAGTTCCATCTTGTAATGCAGTGCAGTCTCTCGGAATCTTCACTGGTTCAGATCCAGTTTCAGCCAGGTACTCCTTTTTGAATAGGCGTTTCAAGTGCTAGGTGACCGTTTTAAAAGTGTGGCAATGGATCGACATCTTTCAATCACTGCAGATATTTTCTCTGGTAACAATTGCTTTACCTGGGAGAATAATCTTTTGCAGACAGGGGTGCAATATATGAGCTAAACAAGGGTACCATTTCAATTTAAGAAGTTGGCAGGTACGTACAACATTGGCACCACTATTAGTAACAGCACATACAACTTGCTTTAAATTTATAGGAGTCAAACATTTTGCACTGAGAAGGCAATGTTCTCCCGAGTATGGTCTACATCGACAGGATTGCAGCCAATGCATTATGAAATCAAATTCCACTTCTGGTCAACAAAGTGGCAGGTTACTGCTAGCAATTGCTTATGTTTTTTGGTACAGGTACACAGATCAAATGTAATGGTAACATGTCATACAGACGTTAGTTCTTGCTTTAAAGTAGCTACAGTGCCTGAGTATGTAGCCTGGACAAAGCAGATTCAGGATCTTTCTGAAAAGATTAAAGGTTATGTCTATAACTGTTTAAAAAATGTTTTATGTAATATTACTGCTAGCCAAACAGTGCCTTAACTATTACAAATAACCATTACGTTGATGCTTAGAATTGTTTTGTTTTATCTTTGGTTAAAAATATTATAGTTGTTGCTCAAAATCTGTAAATTTTAGAAAATGAAACTATAGTACTAGTAATGGCTCCACTGCAGACCCGAGGACACCCTATCAGCCACAGGGGTCGCTGGTGCGCGGTGAACCATGGATTCCCCTGCCGACCTGGGTGGCGCTCAGCCAATTGTGTGCCGCCCCCTAGGAACCCCCGGTCACGGTCAGCAGTGACATAGCCTGGATTTGAACCTGCAATCTCCAGGCTATAGGGCACATCCTGCATTCCACGCGGAGCGCCTTTTACTGGATGCGCATTTTTTAAATGTGAACTGGTATCTGATACCTTATACAGCAGTAATGTAGATGTTTTACTTATTACATAAGATTTTACCTGAACCTACAGTTTGTATATCACTAAGCAAAACATATTTCTAAATAAACAAAGTGCTCTTTAAGGAATTCAAGTGACATCAGTAATAATTTTGTTCTTACCGGAACACTGGCAATTGGACAGTGAGAAATGGTTGAAGATCAAGAGCAGTCCACTCCAGTATACCATTGTGAACATTTTTATTTTTTTTTCTGATCTTATTTTGGAACTTCCAGATGGTATTTCAAAACAATCTTTTAGCTGAGATTACTGTTTTTTTTTCTTTCTTGCTCCTGAAGAATTTTGCTATAAACACTGGATTGATGTCTTTCCAGGTGCCTTTTCTGGTTGAATGTTTTCTCACCAAGGTTCTCGTGGCACAACTTGCACTGTGTTTTACCCTGTTGTACATATTGAAAACAACTGGCATCATCTTTATAATATTCCTCAGCCATGTTGGTATTGGAGAGTGCTGAAATGTTGCTGATGCAAAATGTGGCCTAATCGTAGTGTCCTGTCATAAGCTGAATAACACTTTTCTTCAGGTTATCATAAACAAGTAAGGTGATCACTAGACCCTGAGGTCAAGAAAAGGTTTGATGACATTATATTGGATTGGCTATATCTGGTGGAGGAGAATAAGGACCAGTAGCATAGGCGCTGATTATTATTATTATTATTATTATTATTATTATTATTATTAGTAGTAGTAGTAGTAGTAGTAGTAGTAGTAGTAGTAGTAGTACTTGAGTAAATGTTCGTGTATTTGTGTACATTTCAGTATTTAAGTTACTAGGTAAAAATGTATTGGCAAAGGTGAAATATATATATATATATATATATATATATAATCTATATCTATCAGAGGGCGTGTACTAGATCTAGAAGAACAGAGATTTTCTTTCATGAAGCAGAGAAAGGTAAATTACATAAGCGAACACTGTATTTACTTTTTTTTTCTTTTAAAGGATACTAACATCCAATCAATCAGTTTGATTGATTGATACTAACATCTGACGTCCTTACCAGGGAGTACGGCCTGTATTGAATCATGTTTCAGGAAATCCCTTGTCCATATTGTAACATAATTTAAAATCACTTGCAGGCAAAACCAAAAGTCGTCGTCTATGACCAGTAGTAGAAGTAGAATCTATTATAGCACAATTTCATTTTATTATTTAAATATATTTCTTTCCAGATGAAATCTATAACAAGTTTAAAGTATTTAATTGAATTGAGGTTTCATTTAAGGCTACTCTGCTGCTTATCGGAGAAAGTAGTACAATTATAACTGTAGTTGCATGAATTCAGTAAGTAAAGTAATGCATCTTTTTAAAGACGAAAGGATTTCCCATGCAATGAGGTTCATTTTTTTGTTTTTGTGAAAGCCATATTTTCCAACAACTGTATTCCCCTTGTGTATTATACCAGTATAAATAGAACATTGAAGTCATTCTGAAATTACATTTGGGGAGTTTGTGTGCATTCTACTGTATATAGTTATTTATTTATTTTATTAATTAAAATGTTTAAAGTTAATATGTCAAGAAGGTTTATTATATAAAAAATCAAAGGTAGGAGAAAGTGGAGCAGCACTGGAACCGAAGCTCAGACTCAAGGTTCCGGAATGCTCCTGTGAGCCTGCCTCCAGCCCAGCTCTGGAGCGCTCCAGTGAACCTGGCTCTGGCTCCGGGCTCTGGAGTACTCCAGTGAACCTGGCTTCAGCTCCAACTCTGCTCTGGCTCAGGAGCACAGCTCCACTCTTGCTCCGGGCTCTGTACAGTACAGTACACCCTCACTATAATGCCCTTCATTGTAACAAACCTTAGGCTATAACTAACCTGGCCCCTGGATGCCAAAAAAAAAAAAAAAAAAAAGTTAATATAAACAAACACTGTCAACATCCCCGTCTGCAGTGAAGTCAACTCTTTTGTCTTAATAAAAAGCACACACTTTGTGTCTACAAAACAAAAATTATTTTATGTATCGACAAAGCTGGAAACTATATTGATCATGAATATAGGTTGTCAGAAAGCACTCTGTTTTTTGGTTTGTTCAGCAACCATGCAGCAAAAAAATCTGTAACAAAAAGAAAAGACTGTAAAATTGTTAATGGAATAAAATGTTGCAAACAAGGGTTATTTCCAAACTAAACTCGTGTATCTTTATTTGTCAGTTTAAAAAAAAAAAGAATTGTAAAAAAAGTATTTTAAACCCAAAAAAGTGTTTTCCTAAAATTTGAAGTCTCATAAAGGGGGAGCGATTTTTATGCCATTGCGACCTATAAAATGATTTTTACAGTATGTGTTCAATTTCTGTGGTTAGTCGAGGGCTGATTGATCATTCTTAACAGTTTGCAATTGAGTAGGCCAAAACAGATACAGAAAATTAAACTCCTTTTGTACATTTGTTTTAATACATGGAAACTGACCCTGTAAAGAGCAGGATTATAGTGCCCCTCAAGTATTCATCTTGTTACATTTTTGAATGGCAGAAGATGATCTGACAGGACTCAAAAGCAGTTCATTTAGAAGTTGATTTGCAAAATGTAATATTTATATTTTATGGGGTCTCTTAAATTATTAATAGAAATACAAACATTATTGTTTCTTAGATTGTGTCAAATATCACTATTGGGCAACAAAAGCAGTATAAAAACACTTAAATGTGAGGAGATGGAGATACGTGAATTGGTCATATAGCAGACATGCTTTTAAAAGGCATAGGCTGCATTTCCCTCACTATCTTTTGAAGTTGTTGAGTTTTTGTTTTTAATACATACTTTTTTATTTATTAATTTTTTTTAATAGAAACGAAGTTGATTTTTTTATATTATAATTTAATTTTATATTATATTTATCAGAGCACATCATATGATTGTGTGTAGTTAAAAAGCAAACAAACAAACAAACAAAAAAACATCTCAAAAACATATGTTAGTTTATAGGAACATGCTTTTGTACTATGTCATGTAACAAATACTGCCAAATGTAGAGTTCATTGCTGTACTATAATAATTATTTAGCTCTATGTTGGTTATTTCAGAGTATCATCTTACCATAAACAGTTGCTAATTAATTCAATGCAAAATGATTACTGTAATTAGAGATCTTAATTTACCATACCCAAGGGTTTAGTTTAATGCTTAGTGTTTCCAAGTTCAACAAAAATATATATATATATATATATATATATAATATATATATATATATATATATATATATATATATATATATATATATATTATATATATATATATATATATATATTTTTAAATAAATGAGGTTGTTTTTTTGTTTTAGAAGATGTTTGTTTATGCATGCTATGTGTTAAGGCAAAGTTTATAAATTTGACATTATTGATGGAGGTGACTTCTGTAACTTTGTACATACTAAAGTTTAGTATGTACAAAAAATTTTCAAGTTGAGTACTGTCAACATTCTCTGTACTTTAAATCTATAAAAAGAATAGTAAAAAAGTCATGAAATATGTACAATATATTCCTTTGCCATTCTGTTTTCCATTTTAACTGTATTCAGACTTTTTTCCTGGCTTTCATGCACACTAGACTGTGGACTTCTCAAATGCCTTTGTGGTTCCCACAGTCTACACTGGTAGGCAGACATAGATTTTAAAAAAGGGCTCACTACTCAAAACCTAAATTAGAGGAAGTGTGATAGATTAAAACCAATTGTATCATTCTTTTTAAGCTGTGGTCTGGACAGATATAGGTTAGAGAAATACAATATTGAGACAGATCCGATGACAGGCCATGATGTCAGCCATGTGAGTTAGGGGAAGCTAGTTAGATGCTATGCTATACTATACTATAAAACACTAATTGTTGTACATTTAGTAATACTCAGATTTCGAAAATTACTTTGTAGTTTGACCACATATAAAGACCTGGCCCCTAGGAACAGTATACTGGGGAATTGGGGTATTAGCTAGGTTACTCAGAGGACAATTGCAGATGGAAAACAGTTAGTTATTGCAGAATTTAATTCTAAAGGCTTGTCAGGAGACTATTACTGTGAATATATACCCCATCTGTTTTTTATACCTAATATCACACCTGTGCTAGATCAATTAAAACTGTCATTTAAGAGGTTCATGCAATTACTGAACATTCTAGTAGTTTCTTAACTACGATGGGTTTGGTTCTCATTTATTTGCACCATGAATGTTGCATATATGTTTTGCTTCTTCTTGGAGTTAGGTAGGTAGAAACCTTTTACTGGGCACTGGGTATACAGTTTCATACTGCTTTCATTATTCATTATTGCTTGCCACATAATCTGGTTCTTATTTCTTTTTCTAAAACATTTAATGGAAAGCATATTTTATTTGTGTTGGTAAAGTGATTACGCTAGATTTGTTTTTATTTTGCCAATATTGGTATACCATGAGATTTACACAATATAGTAAGAGGAAGTAAATCAATAACATGATTCATCTTGTCCCTTTGGCATTACATGTCACTATATCCATTCTAATTTATTGTTCATGAAAAATACATTAGTCTGGGGGGGGGGGGGGGGGGGGGGGGGGGGGGGGGGGAGTGTGATATGATTTATTAGAAACAGAAAGTATACGCAACACATTTTTTATTTTTTTTTGTACATGATAAACTTCTCCTTACCTATGGAAAAAAATAGCATTACAGCTAGTTAGAACATTATTTCTTGAAAGCATCTTTAGTCAACATTCGTTTCCAGTTCAGTGAAAAAAAACACTGTGATATTGGAGTAATTGCAATGCTAGTCTGACAGACAAAATAATTCTAATGGTGGTGTACATAGCATGCTAATTCAGGTGATGGAAAGTCATCTTTTTTAAGTGCAGATAGTACTATATTCACTGCCGAGAGATGCTTTTCAACTGAATGACAGCTTAACTAGGGAAAAGAATGCATCTTATAATTTCCTTAAAAAATTACTGTAACATTACACCCTAAAAATAATATTTTTTTTCTTAAGTCTGATTCTTTTCACTGCACCTTAAAAAGCCCTGTCAGCATCTTATAAGTTCCAGAGTTCTACAACAGTATGTCATTGAACAATGTAAGTACAATGTTAAAACATAAGGTGACCCTTGACTGAAGGGTTTGGTGTGGCCAGGCATGCCAACTTTTTCTTCGGTGTTCCTCATCAATTACTTAACACTTTGACTTTTAAAAAGCTTTTAATATTTGAATAATGGAGGAAGATTATGTTGTCATCAACTTGCTAGCATAACGTGATGTAGTCATGCTGCATCATATGTTGGGCATCACTTGCCTCCCTGTTACAGTGTTTTATCATTATGCAGTTGCCTTATCCTCATTCTGGGACATCAGCAGAGTGTGGTTGTAGCTCGGTTTTGTTTTAATCATTGTTCAGTTTCTTAATTGATCCTTTACAGAGATTATTCAGTATGTTCATATTGGGCAGGGATAACCATGTGTGCTATTCGACTATGCATACAGTACCATGTTTGTCCCTTTCCATTATTCAGTTTCACCAAATTGATACCAACATAAGTTTGTCTTTTAATTCGTCTCAATTTGTTATGCTATTTGAAACCAGAAAATCAGTATTTGTTTTGTACAGCCTAATAATAATAATAATAATAATAATAATAATAATAATAATAATAATAATAATACAAAAGTAATGTGTTCCAGAGGCAGATGAGAAATGATATAGCCAGGGGTTCACATAACTGGTACACATGTGCACCAATAAAAGAAAATGTGGACTTCAATGTTGTTTTTCAAACGAAAAAGGTGTACCGTCGATCCATTTTTAACAGGAAAGCATTTTTCATAAAGGCAGCAAGGGTGCATATTATCTGGCTGTGACCATTACCTGCCTAACCTCCCGATTTTCCATTGAGTCTGAAAACCATAATTAAATACCAGTCCCCATATTGCTAGCGGTATCATTGGCTGCGTCAAGGTTTTGTAAAAAATAAATGGGGAGCGATAGGTGGAAACTCCAGTTCGTAACATCAATGAATTTCTTTTACTGGACACTTGAAGCAACGAATGATAGCAGGGATCTCAATTTAGCTGTCCATTCAGAGAAGAGGGATATAATTAAGGGGAGTGGCAGTGTGAAAGTTTGCTTTGCTTCCCAAATTGAGCGCGAATGAGAGGTGTCGATGTTTGAGAACCATTATATTTCAATGTCAGTTTAAAAAAAAAAAAAAGAAAAAAAAGACATTTAATAAATTATTTTACTTAAAATAATATTTAGTTTCTCTCAGTATATCCTTCTATAAATACAGTTGTGCCGTCAAGCTAATGTGTTCTACAACACTAGTTAAGTTGTTTTTTTGCTTTTGAATCTCCGGGGCTGGAATTTGGTGGTAGGCTACTGAAATAAACAGAGAATGCGTGTTGATTTGTTCATTGTAATAACCAGCAATCCGGGCTCAAAACTCACGCTGTTGTCTCTGACATTGTCATTAACCAAAGTTTAAGGACTGTGGACTTGTAAACATGATTGTGAAAGGGTGGCTTGCAGTGGTGACGTCAGACCAGAAACACAGACTCCAAACAGTGAGGAATGGCGGGGCAAACTGAGACGCTAAGGCATCCAGCGTTTTATTTATTAAACAGTAAAACAAAGTAAAGAGTTATACAAAACAAAAGGGCACAAAGGCCAAACAAACAAATAGTAAACAAATAGCATACTTAGCCATTGTTTCTTTCCTTTTTCCCCCACCCCAGACTTACACTCTCCTCTTACACTCCACCTTGATTGCAGACAGCTGCAGGCTTTTATATTCTGGCCGAGGGGTTAACTAGCTATTAATTAAATTACCTTGTTACCCCTCGGCCATAGTCTGCACGAGATTAAATAAGCATGCGTGACTGTCAGCTAGTTAAATAATCAGTAGCTGATCAGTCACGCATCCTCACAAGGTTTTTAAAAATAAAAACAATAACATGGCGGGTGGTGTCTCGCTCGTCCGGCCAAACAATACATAATAATAATACAAATAATAATATCAGACGCCATTCGTTGTCGCATTAATACATAAATCAAAACAATAATAAACAAAGGGGCGGGACACTCCGTAACAATGATATAAAAAGAACTTTGTTTTTTTGACTTACTGGGCCACCTACTTGAAAACAAAAAACTAATGACCCCGTGGATTGAAGCTTGGATGTCGAACCTAGCTCGAACCTACACAAAAAAAAAATATATATATATATATTATATATCAAACATAGTTTGTTTTGTAAATATCAATAATCGTGCTCCACATTTGTACCCCCGATCTTGATGTGCCAATTGCTTGAACTGTTGGAGGAGGTGGAGCTAGGCAGCGACTTGAATGATGACAAACCATTTCTGCTGGTACTTCCGTGAGAACCTATTGATAAAAGTTATGTGAACCCCTGGATATAGCTTAATGTTACTTAGTTATACAATATTTCAAGGTAAGCTGTACATTACAATTGCAGCATTTTTCAGCTCTTCTGACTTTTCAGAAATTATCATTTATGCTCACCTGCAGTCATGCTGTCTTTTCAATACCGGAAAGTTTTATGCCTTTGCATAGCAGATAAACCTTTTTAAGCATACCTGCATGCACCTGTGATGGCAACCGTTTTGCATTTTAATGACAAATCAAGTACGCTAACTTGCATTTTCAAAGAAAGTGCATTTAAATGTCTCTGGCTGTCAGAATGAGATGTTAGGTGCTTGATGAAAAGAGAACAAAGAAGAGAAAGTATGAAGCCCAGATACAGTGCAAAATGAAATAAAACCTTGTATGGCCTGTCGGGGGTGTCAGTTGATATTCATATCTAAAGCACATTATAGTATTACTTTTCCGCGCATAGCTTACTCCTCTGTCTTTTTTAATTCATCACATTCTAGACTGTATCTTTTAAGTCCCAAGTGTCAACAGGATCCTGTTAATTGACAAATGAGTGTCACAAATGTGATTTGCTGCCTTTACATCAGAGCCAGGTAGTCTCTGTTGTTTTTGATGGGGATATTATTGGCATAAGCCAGTATAAGACATCAGTCTTTGCCAAAATGAGAAGTGACAGCCAAAAAGACAGCTGTCATTGTCTTAGTGCATGTTCAATCTGCCGAGATGCTGGTATGAAGATAAAGTGTCAGTTAAAAGAATATGAAAAACTATCTGAAGGAAGTCCTTAAATTACACGAAAAATGGGCCTGGGAATTGGCACTTGGATGGAAATCAGAATATTTCAGTTTAGATCTATCAGACCCATTTAAAACTAATATTCTTGAATACAAAGATCTGTTTATCATGCGTTTAGGAAAATGTGATGTTCTTCAAGCTTAATTGGGTTTATAAAACAGAGGAGAAAATACCATCAGAGAGATATAAGCTTATTTATTAGGAGTTTTCCTCTTAGACAAGTCCTGAATTGCCTCAATAAAAATATGCAACACTGCATCTTTAGTGTTGATTTGCATCTCTTTTGGAATATTGAAATTTCTCCTCTTCAATTTGCTGTTTCTGTTACCACTTCATACCAGACTGATGAACTGCATATGAAAATAATAGAAGGTATAGTCTGTTTAGGCTGACAAGACACAAAGCTTAAAAAAACAATTTACATTCGTAAACGTGTGGCGTGTTGATAATTTAAGAAAATTCACAGGAATTTAATGCTAGATGCCCTATTTCTTCAAGCTAACCTCTTGGCAATAACAAAAAAAAAAAAAAAAATGTAAGGCAATATTGCAGTGGAATCTTTTAAGCATTGATGGCGGTAGAAACTTGTAAAATTGGAAGGAAGGAAGTAAAATTGTACAAAAAATATGTACTTTTTATAAGATGATTGAGAAAGGCTACTGCAATCTCATTTATGTATTTTTGACAGAGTGAAGGGTGGTTGGGCGGGGGTTCTGTGTTTCATTTCTGTTCTATGGTCTTTGTGTCCTTTTTCATATTCATTTTCGTGAAATAAAAAGTTAGTTTCATAAAAGTTGTAAGAAGCATTTTAGGTCTCTATAATCACTTTCACAATAGCTAATGAGGCCTCGTACAGATATATTTTCTGTTGTAATTTTATTTACCATGTACTGTGAATAAGTGCTGAAAATTTTAAATTTACATTGTCATGCTGTAAAGATTGTAGAGAGGTGTGCCGAAACTCGTATTTTCCAAGTAATTACATTTTAAGAAATTTGAAGTTGTTGGGTATTAATTAAATGGAATAAAAAATTGTATTTACTCAACACAAAACAATGCAGTCTCTCTGTTTCCCATGCTTACAGAATTAGAGTATCAATCAATAACAATCTGGCAGTGTTATTTAATGATGTGATCAAACTAACAAACACATTTATATTTTATAAGAGAAAATTTGGCCTAACTTTTTTTATCCTTTTGATAATAATGATTTTTTTTTTTTTTTCACTTTCCTTAGTTTCCTTAGAAATGCATTATCTTTGCAGTTAATTCTAGGATTGTAGTCCTGGCCAGGGTGTTTTCTTTGATTTAATCTTGACAAGGAAATTCACATCCCAGTTTCCACCACAGTTGCTCGAGGTTAGGTTTAAGAAAAAGTCACATTTACGTAAAAAATTTGGTTACATTTCAGTGCATTTTTATTGTCAGTGTATGGTGTCACAACGGTAGTACGGCAGTAAAAATGTCAGTGCCCCAGATGAGAGGAAAATTTGCTTGGCTTTTAAAATACTCCATGCAAAAGTTATTTTCCATTGATTGGTACTCGGTTCTAAAGGTGAGGGAAGGGCAGTGTTTCTTGTTTTGAAATCAACGCATTAATAAATACAATACAATACAATTAACTTTTATATAGCTCTCTTCATGCAAACATCCCAGGGCGCTTTACAATAAAAACAATTAAATAAAAAGGAAGCCGATGGCCTGGTAATCCAGCTAAAAAATAAGCAAACTCAAACAGATATGTTTTTAAAGTTGATTTAAAAATGTCAACTGTGCCAGCATTCCTGATATAATTTGGAGTAGAGGCAGGGAGCAGAACTACTAAAGGCTGTTGCCCCTCCTTATTTCAGCTGACTTCTAGGAGCAAACAGAAGTCCAGCATTTGCTGATCTCAGGGTACAACTAGGGGCATAACATATCAACAGTTCCTGCAAATATGAAGGCCCTAGACAATGAAATACCTTTTAACTTAACAGGGAGCCAATGTAGTGTTTTTAGAACTGGGGTAATGCGAACAGCAAGTGCAAGTATGTGTTTTTGATTTATTTAATACTTGCCAACAAGTACTACTTCAAGGTAATTCCTCGGAAAACATAAGGATCAGCCCACCCCCAAAATAGTTTGTTTTTGGTTGTATTTGTATTCTGTTTTCAAGTGTTTGGACTTTAATGAAGGATATCTTTGTGAGGTTTTTTTTGTTTTGTTTTTTCCCCCCTAATTTTTCAATGTACTTTTCACTCTGCATTTTAGCAGCAGTATTCAGTAACTAATATAACATTTGGAAATGGGATTTAGTTATCTGTCAGTAGGTGAAGACAAGTACTTGTTCTCGTACTGCAAACCTGGAAATCCTCCTGCTTAACATAATTTTAAAATAATTTTCCTGATTTAGGTTGATTGTATGCACTTTAACGCATAGTTATGAATTGATTATATATTTGAACTTCGTGGAAACGTTTGCTTCACAGCAGGCATTGATTCAACTTCTGGCATTGATTCAACTCCTCTTGTGCTGTTTGTAGATAGTTTTAATAGAAGATAGCTTTCCTAGGGATTCTTTTCCACTTTAAGGCTTGTTCAAATTAAATATATATGACATCAGAAAACCGACAGTAGTGCCATTTCTTTTATAACAGCATTACACATTTTATTGTATATCCCAAGACTAATGGCATGTTACTGACATAGTGATTTACAACCCTTTAGCTTTTGTGGCAGTGCATTAGAGAGGAACATTGACAAACAGCCAACAGTTTGGTGGAAGAATAAAGCTGACATTTCATTGACTTTAAGAAGAGGTAAAAAAGGAAGCCAGTCACGTACACGAGAGTAATAGTTTCTGTACTTTTAAGTTTTTCATTGCCAGCTGTCACACAGCTTCTGAAACAGACGAAAATATATTGGGTAGTATTAAGAAACATATCGGTGGTAATGACTGCAGCTCTGATTTCAATTATCACCCACTAAATGTAGCCTAATTCAGTGCATTTGTGGACCTAATGAATGAGGCTGACATAATTTTTCAAAAATCCGATACCCTGCTATATTAATATTTTATGCTGACCACCAATTTTAAGTTTCCTCCTTCACTTTTGGCATGTGGCAGCATGGTCCCATATGTGTTGTAATGTCAGCTTTACCTAGCTCAAATTCTTCCCAGGATATATTTTTTCAATTTACATAAATCCAGTTAGTTTCAGTATACAGACTGGCTAAATAAAATGCTGCTTAAAATCTACAATATGTTTCTTTTAGGATTTTTTGTTGACTAGCCGCAGAGTGACACGTTTTGTAGGTAAACTTGATGGGCCAAGTGTAGACAACCTTATTTATTTATTTTGACGTTGAGGGGAAAAGTATATGTACATTTTAGTGGTTGTGATAGCTGCTATGCATGCTTTTAATATTTTAGTAACTTTATGTTTTAACACTGAAGTGTGATTCTCATGCATAAATAAAGACTTAGTAAATACTTTAGGGCTGGGATTACTGTTGTACTGTTGTAAGACCTTGTAGAAAATGTTATGTTTTATTTATTGACAACATAACAGTGCTTTGTAATAAAGCAAGGGTTGTTTTCTGATGTCCCGAATGTGTTTATGCTTAGTGAAGGTTTGACATGAAGGTATATTTTTTATTAAGCATGCCAGCAACATCAGGGGAGCACAGCTTAGTCTGTGTTAGAGAATGGCTCACTTCCAGTTTATGTCCCTTATCACACAAAGCCATCTTTCTGATTAACGATGCAAGCATCATGGAGGCATGGAACATATTACAGCTTTTCAGAAAACTGCAGCCATACTTTTACCCCCCCCCCCCCCCCCCCCCCCCCCCCCCCCCCCCCCCCCCCCCCCTGGAAGTTACCCAAAGAAAAAAAAAAGATTAGTATTTGGAAAGGGAATAAAGGAATTGCTTTTCATATTGGCTCTGCAGTTTGTTTCTTCACGATGCTTAGTCTCCCACAGTTTTCTCCTGGAGAGTTGGATTGGGAAAGTGAAGACAGACACATTGGAAAATGGGGATGCAGTTCCTTTGCCAAGATTGAAGGAGATGATTCCATTTGCTCCATGTTTTGAAGTTTGGAACAATCTGTAAAAGTATTGATCAAATGAATATGATTTGTGGTGCATTGAATGTAGCCTCAAATAAATATTACTCATGGACAATGTTTCATAAGCCATGAAATATCAAATCTATATTAGGGACTCCAGTTATATTTTAAAGATAACACAGCTGGTAAACTAAAGGCACAGAAGACTAGCAGTTGTAGTTGGACATTGTATTGTGTGCTGTTTAGCTTTTGTCTCATTTGAGCGATATTTTACAATGTCTGTTTGACAAGAAGTATTTTCATTATCACCCTCACTGTCCTCTACAGTCAATATGTGTATAAAGTAGTTGAAAGGCATACTTTGTGATTCATTTATTTAAAATGTTCTGTGCCATACAATCTCAAAGAATAGTTACTGTAAATACTGTATTTACTCAAATTGTCTCCCCTGAATTCCAGATGCACACCCAAATATACCAAAAGACCCTTAATGCAAGTCACATTTTCCTCAATGAAAACAACACAAAAATTAATGGTTAAATTACTTTTCCATTCTAGGTGCCAGCATGGAGACTATTACCGTACATTAAAACATCAGAGTAAGTCACCAATTATATTACAAATGCAAATAACAAAAGAAAATGTGTACAGTACTGTGGCAAAGTGTTTTGCAATGTGCAGGTGTAGAGGTGATGCAGTGCTGAAGACAATGACAAACAACAAAGTACTGGTGGAATGATGGTTTATTTATAATCCAAAGTCTGATGACAAAGAATGTGTATTGCTCAGTTAAATCCACGAGTTCAGTCCCGAAACAACAAACACGGTATTTAAACACACACAGTTAACACAAACACAGTCACAAGTTCAAAGTGAATACTGTAGTGCTTATGGTGAAAATACAATTTATCGTGAACAAATGCAGTGTTGTCCGGGTTTTGTGATGGCCTGTAGCGACAGCTCCAGATCGTGTTAGCTGTCTAATAAGAACAAAGTAGATTTTAGATAAAACAAACAAACAAAACATTCATGATAACTGTTACGTTATCCTTCCAGTTCAGCGTTAACCATACAAAGGAACAGATCACCTCGCTATGTCCCCTTATGTAGCGTCAATCACGCCCCCTTGATTAACGATTGCAACTGCTCCTCCAATGCGCGGCTGCCACATCGCTTCCCTTCTGGGGCGATGAGTTTGTATACCATAGTTCCGACCCCCTTTCTAGATTGCTGACTTCCACCTAACCCTGGGAATGAGTTGTCTGGCCATCCAGTCCAGGGCACTTTACACAGCGCCCTCACAGGTCGGGAGGGAGATTTATCACCAAGAATCATTCTGTCTCTGTCACAAGTACTAACAGTATTAAATGGTAGTCCTTGCAGTTTATGGTAGCTGGAAACATCTAAATTACCTTTTAACTTTATTTCAGTTAGTTTTATTGTCTTCCTTTGTTTGTTTTGGCCAGTGTGACTTCCTGCCATGTTCACAAGCAAAACTAGCCAGTTTGATTTGCATCTCCATCCTGTGACACACATCTTAGATGCCCCAAATCCATGTTCTGCTGCACAGCTACTCTTTTCATCAACAAAAAATGACTCTTAAAATTGTAACATAAAATTTGTGTGACATTCGCCGTGCAGCCATTTTAAAATAATGGTACTTTATCAAGAGTAATTACTTTAGTGACGGACATTACTGTGTACAGTAGCGCTCGTTCAAGCATACTAGAATAATTGACATGCGCAAATGTAAATTGATCCCCTAACTGAAAAACTTTGAATCCAAGTCGTTCCACCCAGACTTTTAGTTAAGTCAAAAAAGTGACTTTTTTTTTTTAAAGCTAAACAGAAATACAGCATAAAAACATGAGAATTTACATAAATGGTAGATAAATTGCAGCAAAACCTGTTTAAAATGAAGTTTTGAATAATCATATCTGATCTTTAAATTGACACAGTTGCATGGATTTGAATTTTAATGTTTTTCTTGGTTCATAGTAACGTGGTGTCTATTTATAGCAACTACAAAGAATACAAATATATATTATAGCTAGATGCTTAATCTAAAATAAAACAACTGTTGACAGATTATGATGTCACATAAAAACAGTCATAACAGTCAAGCGGCTGAGCAGAAAGAAATACTAACAATAATGATATGTGGCATTTTGGCTTGTTTAAATCATAAGAAAAGACTCAAATAGCCAAGGACAAATGTTTAATATGAAAAGGATTATTTTAAATTGAAGACAATCTTGTAATTTAAAACATGTTTAATTTTAAAGGGGATTTCATTGTAGTCTTTTGAAGCGGGTCAGGCTGCAAGTTCAAAAAGGAACACCATAGGTCTACTACCACATTGCTGACTTTTACATGACCTTTCTGGCTGCATATTTGTAACACACATTGGTATGTAACAAGACCACCTTTAAAGCATTTATCCTGCACCAGACTTTCATCTCTATTAAACAAATACTTTGTGTTGAATCTTTAAACATTTTGTATTATAGGGTTACATTTAGTTTGTATTCTTGAGTCACTGAATAAATGGGTATTAATAATAATAATAATAATAATAATAATAATAATAATAATAATAATAAAAGCTACACTTTTGCTTTAAATAAAATATTTTGCATTCTAGGAGTCTTGTTTTTTTGTTCTAGTGCTGTATGAATTAATCAGCATGTAGATGTGCAAAAAAAAACAGGTACAAAAGGTACAATTCTAAACAGTGAACTGTGGATTATATTGACGATCTAAAATTACTGTTGTAATAAATTGCAATCTGAATTTCAAAGCTGAACCTAGTTGTTTTTTTTTATTATTTTTATTTTTTTAATCAAATTCATATCTAATTGGAAACTGCATAGCAATGTAATACTTTGCATATTCAATGGGCAGAATTAATAGCAAAGGGAATATTGTATTTTACACTATATAGATGTAGATGTAACTTCCAGGACAGAGAAAGTTCTGCAGTCATCAAATTATAGTTTTACAGTATCATGAAAAGCAGTTTATAAAATATTGGAGAGAGTTTTTAAATATATGTTTTTCTTTCATCATTCTAATTTTAAGAAAGTTCCTCAATGTTCATTTTGTACTTGGAATATCAACCCAGGGATTTGTCTTTCACTGTCAGTCTTGGCAGTATGCCTTACCCGTAGATTTACCATAATTAATTTTCTCCCTACATGTTAAAAGTCAGGACTGCATAAAGACCTGTTAGGCCTATTTCACAAGTCTGTTGCTACCACAAAAGTAAAGACTGAATCTGCTTTTTATCATGTATGCCTTGATCAGAGACTTTGAAATTGATTCAGTGCTGCTCAATGTTAATAATTTATTTCGCAGACATGGTGGAACCAAACTAGTAGATGTTAAGCATCAATATGTTTGTCTGCATTTGTCAGGATACTTAATGTTAACTCATTCATTTTTTATATTTTGGTTAATTGCCGGGATTCTTTTCCATTCCGGTTCGCCTCCGAACTGGAATTTTTGGCTCTGGTTCCGAACGGCTGATTTTGTACCGTTCTGGTTTGAACTAAATGAAATACCAGTTAGTACCGGTTCAGTTTTTTGCTAGCCAAGCAGTCTATTGTATTGGTGTTCATAAGTCTTTGTTTTCTTCAATTAAACAAAAAAAACATGAAATACAGTAAACTCACCAGGAAAACGGTGTGACGAGTTATCTGTCTATCGATAAATGCGCTTTTTTTCTTTTCTCTGTTGCAGCTTTTGAGTTTCCAACTTGTTTGTTCTTTTTAAACAATTCAAAACAGCGACATTAACCAACAATCACGATTTGGTTAGAGCCCTTACATTCAACATAATAACTTAATGAGATGTTTATCGGAAATAAACTCTGCAGCTAATTGAGATCATGGCTTCATCAAATATGCCACTTGCTTTTTTTGATCTGTTCCACCTTCAACTTTGTGGTGTTTTTAACTTAATAATAAAAAACAATTCTTCTTTTTTTCCAGAGATCTACACATCTGCTGTATATTTTAAAGGTAATACCAAAAAAAACAAAGCCTGAACTGAAGACAAAATATATTGCTGATTCGCTGCTGGCTGCTTCAAAAAAGCAAGCTAAATGTAATGTTGAATTTCATGAATTTCATTTCAATGTTGATGTAATGCTTTTTCGTTGAACACTGAAGTGTAAGACCGTGGGAAGAGCGCTTTTTTCAAATGATTGTATTTTTGAAAACAATGGAAAGAGAAGGAGAGAACAGGCTGAAAGGGAAGGGTATACAAAAATACTGTTTGCATATTAAAAAACATCATATATTTGGTGGTCAGTTTAAAGAAACCAGTTATTTTTGAAGAGTTGGAAGTGGTTTATTCCATTTATATCAGTCACTGTGATGCGATTTAAAAGTATATTACATTATACTGCATGGCTGTCTTATCAAACGTTGATATTTCTGTATGAATATTAGTGAGGTGAAATAGAAATAATACATGCACATCTATTAAGTTTTTTTTATGTCAACACTCGAGATTTCGTTTTAATCTAAATATCTGTATTGTTGTATTGCACTAGAAGAAAGCAGCTGAAAATCCTCATGTGCATTTATTTCACAGACTAAGAAGAACCTGCCCTGTTGAAGCTGGTGATTTGTGCGCTGACAGGTGTTTGTATATCAATAAAATGAAAGCCTTTGATGACAAATCCTTTTTCCTTTCACCATTGCAAAATTCCTTATGAGCATAGTGGTGAGAGACTCTAACCGAGGACAGAGGGTGATTGCACAGAAATCGAGTTTAGAGTTTTTGTGGCATAGCCCGTGCTAGTGTTGGTGGTTGACCTATGCAGGTGCTGCACATATTTGTCTGATGAAGCACTTAACAGCCTTTTCTTTATGAGGAAACAAATCAAAAATAATGTGTTTGATTTACTTGTTCATTTGTACAGTTTCTCAAAGAAAGTAGTTTATTCATGAGTTACTCCCATGAATTATGTTAATAGATTATTGCATTTGTACAAAATAGTTGAATACTGTTACTTGCCAATCTCATTTGCTGAGATGATTCACAGTTCACTTAATCATACAGAACCACAAGTTTTTTTTTTTTTTTTATCAATTTGAACTGTTTTGTAAAAAGGCTTAAAATCCTTTGCAGTACTCTGATCAAAGAATAGTTATTTTTTTCAATCAATTTTGAAGCTTTTCTTTGCCCGTTATGACTCAAAGAAAGGTAGTTTATTCATGAGTTAACTCCCTGAGGTATGAATTAAATAGAATTTGCATTTGAGGTACCAAATTAGTTGAATACAACTGTTTACTTGCCAAGCCTCATGCTGCTTGAGAATGAGTCACAGTATGCACTAATATCATAACAAAAACCCAGAACCAAAACAAGTTTTTTTTATTATTTTATGCAATGAAAAAATATAATGTTATGGTCCTTTATAGTTGGAAATATAAGACAGTTTTATTCTAAAAACAATACCCAATTATGTTTTTGTGTGTTTTTTATATTGTCTACAAATGAAAAAAAAACAACAATAAATATATATATATATTATAATAATATAATATAATATATATGTATATATATATATATATATATATATGTGTGTGTCATATAAGTCTAAAACGTGGGCTACATTTGGACATGCTCTGTAGTTGCAAGGTGACATTACTGTAAGACTTGTTGGCAGTAACAAAGTAAAATTGCTGCTTTGCTGTCCTTCCAGTGCACCTCTGCGCCAGATTTATAGAGCGCCTTTCATTCTTTGATGTACGCTGTGCTACAGCTGCCAGTCAGCTAAATCCAGAGTAAGCTGCCAATTTCAGTGCGTAATCTGTAGCATGGATTTTTGTATACAAGGAATTGGGTTGAGAACTGTTTTTGCAGGTGTATGTTATTGAAGACTTTATATTGTTCCATGTAACCTTTATGCACAAGATGAGGGCTAGTATTTGGCAAAACACTGAATGTTATTGGGCATGTTGGTGGCTGTTACATCTAGGTATTGTTTTTGTTTGCAGGGATATCAGCACATGCAAAAAAAATGTAATCCACAAATAGTATTTTCTTTTAGAGGATATTGTTTCAATAAAGTAGCACATGCAAAAAATAGAAACAATAAAGGAAGACACATTTTCTAAGCTACTAAATGCTCATCAGTTTTCTGATACATTAATGAACACATTTGTTTTGATGTGCATGGAAACAAACCCTTGCAGATGTTGCAGAATTATACAAAGTTAAATATGCATCACAACATGCATTTGTGAAAGGGGCTTGCAGTGTTATTGGCAAGGGTTCTGGAGTGATACAACATATTTAGCATTAGGGAAATTGCACTGACATCATTTCATAAAACAGCTAAAAAGTAGTTTACAGTTTGTTAGATGTTTTTGTAAATAATACACCTGTAAACCACATTTTTGGTTCCTATATTTTTCTATGTCTCAGTCTACTTAAATTAATTATTAGCTTTATAGCAAGCCCTCAGGCTTTGCTGGGGTAGGTAATCCCTATAGGAGGCTAATCCGGTCCTGTTTTACAGAAAATCAATTCTGGCCTTTGGTGTTGGCATGCCATCAGGGTGGGGGATGCATGTCACATATCTCGTGATTTTTTCATGAAGTATGTTTTGAAGTGGTAAAACCAAGGGAATATGCTTGAGTGGTGGGCTGGGGTGGGCGGGCTAGGGAAGGATACCTTGAAGCAATGAAAGGACCACAAACTTCTCATGAGAACTGATGGAAGTACATGATTGTGAGTTTGACAACAGAGGTGAAAAGAGAATTGATTAGCTCAGTGCTCAGTGCAAAGTAGTGTTCGTGTGTGTGTGTGTGTGTGTGTGTGTGTGTGTGTGTGTGTGTGTGTGTGTGTGTATATATATATATATATATATATATATATATATATATATATTATCACATATATGAAAGATATGATATATAATTATATATATATATATATAGCTCGAGTATGAGCCTCGTTTCTGTCAAGACATTTTTAAACAGTTCTGTAAAATTTGTACTTTTTAGAAAATGGTGCAAACTTAGAATGGTGATAAATGCTTAGTGAATATGGTACACCATCTCAAAAGCATACAATATTTGGGAATTGTGGAAGACATTTTAATGGACACTGCACCTCAGCCTTTATATATTTTATAATTAATACTGGCAAAAAAAACAAACTAGAGGAGGATTAAATTATTTTTAAATACAGAGGCATACTACATTTTTTTTTTATCAAAACCTCTTGAAAGTAAAATAAACATGTTTTTATTGAACTAGCAATTTCTATTGCAGTCAATAAAGCAGAACCTTCTTTATTAAGTGTCGCTGGGAGTTCTAATGACATCCCCTGTAACTAGAGAGCTTGAGATTTATCATTAATGCCAACTGACCCTTCTTGTAAAAGTTTAATAAGGGATACATTGAAGTGTGAATCCCTAATCCCCCATGGTTTTTCCAAAGGAATTCCTTCATAAGCAAACAACAAAGAAAATCTTGTACTTAATTTTCAGACCTGTATTTGTTTAACCCTTTCAGGACCAAGTATTTTTTCAGTGGAATGCTTCATTTTATATATATATATATATATATATATATATATATATATATATATATATATATATATACACACACACACACACACACACACACACACACACACACATATATATATATACACACACACACACACACACACATATATATATATATATATATATATATATATATATATATATATATATATATATATATATATATATATAATGAATATATTAATATATATATATATATATTTACTTTCTAGCTTTTTTTTTTTTTTTAAATCAAACTGAAACCAAAAAGCGAGCAAAGTTCAATTGTTTTAATCTCCATTTAGAAATCATAGTGACTCGTTGCAAACATTATTTCACTTGTTGTGCATGTTTTCTCTTATCGTATTTGCTCAAGTATAAGTCGAGAAATTTAACCCCAAAACACATTCCTGAAGTTGGGGGGTCGACCAGTACACGAGTAAAAAAAAAAAAAAAACTTGTTAGCAAACCTTTAATGTCTGGAAAAGTCATGGCTGGTGTGTGGTTACTACAATCCCCGTCTGTACCTAGCAGGGTTTCGGACCCAGGGGAGTCCTGTGCAGGCTAGCATTCAGCGCGCAAGGCAAGTTCACATATTGGGTGCGTTCATGGAGATCATTCTGCACAGATTCTGAACAGTTTAGCCAGTGATCTTCTAAGAATGATCTCCCATTGGCTAAACTGGTCAGATTCTGCACAGAATCTGCGCAGAATGATCTCCGTGAACGCACCCATTGGCTAAACTGGTCAGATTCTGCACAGAATCTTCGCAGAATGATCTCCGTGAACGCACCCGCAGTACGTAGCAATGCACCTGCAGGTCTTTTGGAAGGGACTGCCAAGTTTTGAGGCTTGCTCACTGCTGCTTGTTTGTTGTTTTTCTTTATCAGTAGTTTGTATTAGTGCTTGAAAAGAAAGTAAGTTTGTTTAAGATCAAGTTAACTTAGTTCAGAGAGAACAGACTCGTTCCGTTTCCCTGAACATGCTTCTGTGATTCACTACAATGCCGCTGTGTACCTGCATTGCCAGGCCTATCTTTCCCTTGTGGATTAAAAACTAATGAAGAATGAAGATTTAATTTGGACCCTAAAACTCAGAAGATCTCATTGCTACACTTCTCTCAAATGGATGAAATAAACACAGTTTAATCGTTTTTTTTCTTGCTGGACAGCTATATTATTTTTTAAATGCACATATTTTTTGCTACTGAGCTTGTAGCCCACATCTTGTAAATTTTTGTTTTTCTTGTGCTGGATGATTGCTTTAAACAAATGAAGCATTGCAACCTTACGGTCAGTTAATTCATGAGGGGTGAATTTTAAATGTTCGCTCTCCAGTTAATATTATTCATTCTGAATGAATTGTTTGTTGTGGTTTATTGCATTGAATTGTGCACGCTTGCCTGTGCAACTGCTGTGTTTTTTTAAAATTTTTTTTGCAAGCTTGATTTCATGTCCTTATTGGAGTGCAAATAGTTTTTCTTGTGTTAAGCAAATAGTGCAAGTTGTGTGTTTTTTTTCGCTGTCAATCAATCCTTCTGTACTTAAATATTTGAGATATTCTTGTATTTGGCACAGAAACTAGTTCCAATTTCTGGGAACAAATATATTTTGCTGTAGGAGAAGGGCTGATTGTGACAGCGTGACCCTGTAGCAGAGTGCTTCTGTGGAAACAGCACACCTCCATTGACATTGTTGTGGGCAAATCCTTGTTTCCCTCGTTGCCAGAGCAAATGCGTCTAATCCCTCTCAAATCAAAATGCAAGCATCTCAAGATTTGGTGAAAACAATTCCGTAACATTGTCTATAAATAATTTTTAAAAAAATAATCCCAGGTTTGTTTATGTCCAGGAATGTAAAATGGACACAGTTTAATTGAATTGCAGCTAGACCACAGCACCTCACACATTCCACTGAAATGCATACAAAAAAAAAATACTGTATTGTAATATGCGTCAAAATGATACACCTGGCAGTTCTAGATAGAAGTGCTTATAAAATTGTTATTATTCTCTTATTATCTCAAACGCCATCAGGATATCTAAATACATATATTTAGTAAAACTAACGCCTGAAGTGCACTCTAACAACAGTTTCGATTTCAGGAGCACATTTTTGTTTTCTGTTTCACTAAACTTACCATCTGTTTCAATAACAAATGAAAAAATTAAAAACAAAATTAAAAATATACCCAAATCTCTTCCTCACAATGAGGGGCTCGACACTTACACAAGGTTGACTTTTACTCTAGTGAATATAGTAATTGTGTTTTGTGAATCTCTTAATGATTATCAGTGAATCAGACAGTGCGTGTCATTCAAGTTAGGGAAAAAAAAAAAACCCCACAGCCAAAGCGATCTTGCTTTACAATCAACACTTTTCCAAGAGTTTCATTAAAAAACGATGTCAGCTCAAAACAAGTTTAAAGGGACATTGCATCATCAAAAATACAAAACGAAAACAGAGAGCCCAATTGTAGTAGAGCTTTGTTACAAAATACAGCACAGGACTGGCCTGCACAAAATATATTATACACAGTATAAGTGAAGTTTGCATGTGTGTTGCATTGAAACCTGCACATTGTTGCATTGTTTTGTCACTCAGGACATTTTACAGTGTAAATAAATGTAATAAAAACGATATATATATACACACACACACACACACACACACACACACACACACACACACACACACACACACACACACACACACACACACACACACACACGTGTAGAAAATCCAGAACCGGGTACCCACCCTGTAAAATACCTGGCTACCAGAATCTTTTTTCGGGTAATGATTAAAAAATAATCACATACATTAATGTTTTAAATGTATGATACATTTTAAATACTATGTAGTACACATACATTTAGTTCCTTTAGATCTGCAGACTTGTGCAACCTTTTTAATTACTGGAAACATTGAAATAATAATAATAATAATAATATTAGTAATAATTGCTCATTTCTTGTAAAGATGCTGACATCTGAATTTTGTTTATCGCGTTTTTCTTTTTAAACTTCTCCAATCACATGAAAATAATTCTTGGTTTGACAAGTTTTCAAACTGTCTGGAAACGAGTAGCCATTGCACTGATAAAGCAGTGAAATTGGTGGGATGTGGGATTTGTAGTTTTTAATGTGTGATTAACAATGGGCAGTGGACACCAAAAATACATTCCCTGAGTATATCACGACTGAACATTTTTTAAAAAATGTTTTATACTCTCAGCTAAAAAAAAGTTTACGCTTTATTTTTTATAGTCGACAGAGAGAGAGAGAGACTTTTTTTAGTTTTTATAATAGCATTAATATCCTCCACATCGGTCTCTACACATCGGACATTAATGCTTAAATTACTAAGTTTGTATTTTTGCTTCAAATGATGAGGTTGGCCTTACTGCCTGTTTAAAAAATGTAATATATTACATTCTGTTTATAGTTGTCTATTTATCCAAAATATTTACAGAAAATGCAGTTGGTTCAATTTATTACAAGCATGTCGTGTGCTTTATTTGAAGAGAAATTTCTTTGAGAATGATATCCTAATTATTTAAATGTTTAAAATATTTGAGGTTTAATGTTTAATGAACAGAGCTCATTGAAAGAATATTATGGATGTCTTTAGGCTTTTCCACTGTGATCAAAAAGGCGACATTGTTCATTATTAGAGTTATACAGTTTCATTTTGAATGTCATGTTGTAATTGTGTTTCAGAGTGGTTCTTGCAACAGTTACTAACAAAGAGACGTTTTAAAAGAATCTTCATAAATGTGATCTTCTGTGTCATCTTTTGTTCACTTTATGTACAGTCCATCATCTTATGTGCCTGAAGCTCTCCACTGTGGACGTGTGCCTAGTTTAAGAAGTGTGTTTGTCATTTGTTTATACTGGTCAAGACCTTATATGTGATTAATCATTAATCACCAATTTCAGTCAAGCATTTTTACACTTAGACTGACCAGTTGTGCAAGGACTTGTTAAAAAATGTAATGTGATCACTGATGCAGATCAAACCTTTAATTATTCCAAGAATGCATGTTTAACCCTTAATCATGGAAGCAAGTTTATGACTTCGCCAGAGGCATGGCAGGTGTAATTTAAATTCACCGTAAGATCAAGGGACACAATTAAAAGTCAACAGGCACACTTTCAAATAGCCTGAGGTAATAATTCAAAAACAGATTATTTGGACATTTGAATTCTTTGGTTATCCTTGTTACAGGGGAGGTCGTGCTGATAGACTGATTGAGCATGCTGATTTTTATTTATTTTAATGGCATCATATTTTTCACATTTAGTGACTTAATAAAAATAAGTAAAACTTAAAAGTAGCTTGTATAAATGGTTTATGAGAGTTAAGGAAGTGTTTTGTTGTTTTTATTTTCTATATTTATGACATATAGGGCATCATTTATGAAAGGGCACTAAATTTAGACTTGGATCGCACATAAAGTAGTGAGCCTAACGTCCACGATAAATTATAATTTTCTGCCCAATTTACTAACAGAGAACACATTAATTTACATGTAATATATTTGGCTAATTTACCAGCAGCGTGCAGTGCGTTTCCCAGTAGGTCCTGCAGCGAGAGTATGTGAGTGTAACATTTGATAGACGTCTGCACTGGTACCTAAAAAGTGGGTACATTTAAGTTACTCGACACGATACAGGTACAGTTTACTTCCTGGGTATCGATTTATTAATTTGAGAAAATATGCCATTGATTATTTATTTTTCTCAGTAATTTATTTGTATACCACAAGACAGTACTACACGTAGGTGGCACTAGGACCCAGTGAAAGCCTGCCTTGGTTGATGCGCAGTGCATTATGGGGTGCTCTAAAGGCGCAAACAAAATTAAATCAGTATGAGCTAACGACTACTTGCTACTTGAATACAGCATGACTTGAGCTCCGCTACACGCGTGTGGCTGTAACGTCGCTCAGAGCGCCTGGTACTGTTTTAAGTGCCAGACTAGTCATGCAGATCTAACGCAGCATGACTCAAACATAGCACAAAGAATGGAGCGGTGCACGCAATGAACACACACATAAAAATAAAAAAGATTATATAAAGACAGAAAGACACATTTTATATTATAATATTTTCATAACAGTCTTAGTTTTCTGATTGGTCATGCAGTGCATGACTTGTATGCCCTGACTGCACGCCACTGCCTTGCACGCTACATGTATTGTAAGTAATAATTTAATGTGCACGATAATATCAGCGACTTACCTGTGACCACCGTGATATCAAAAACCTCAACAGCCTTGGTACATCTTTTGGTCAGTAGTTTACTGTGAAGCTGGAGGAATCTTACATTGGCCAAAAATAAGCAATCAACAGACACAGCATCAGCAGGGGACAGGCAGAGGCAACATAAAGTGAAACTACACTGCTTACCTTTTAATTTTAACATGTATTCCTTGTCTGATGTAAAAACCTGCCACTTTAATATAACACACACATTCAACATGTGCAGTCTGCATTGTATGAGTGACGTTCCCATTAAGCCAATCACAGCTCAGAGGTAGTAAAATACCCAATCAAGTAGCACACAGGATTCGTTTCCTCACGAACACAGCACACATCATTTTGATTAGGATAGCAAAGTGAAGGCTTGTTTAAACTATTTATTTTACTTTGTGTAAAATTTAAAATCAGTTGCAAAAAAGTAGTTGGAGATATCACGGAAGCAAAAGATGGAGGTGGAATACAGAAGATTCCAAAATAGTTAAACATGATTATTTGTTCAATGAATAATTTTGAGGGCAAGGCAATATGTCTTATTGCAGTTAAGAAAGATTATTACATACACGTCACTATGACACTGCACAAAGCAACGTATTTTGAGTTTACTGGAAATGAAAGAAACTGTGGAGTCAACAAAAGGTTTTTCTGAAATGTGCTGTGGATGAACAACAAAACCACATGAAAGGGCTTTTTTAACTTCAAGAAGCCATGGAAAGTACAGAATTACCGTTGGAAGAAAGTAACTGGGATTACAAAAGAGGGTGCACCATATGACTGGACAAATGAGGCAAAACTACTGGAAGCCATAATAGTAGCACAGTATATCATGTTAGATTTCGAAATGTCACATATTTAAATTTTTGTCAGTTTTCTGTTTATGTGGAAAACTACAAAGAGGTAGGTAATTCAATATGTTAACATAAATTAGTTAATGCTATAGGAGGATGATAATCTTTTGGCCATAGCTGTATATTCCCTATAGGTACTGAATTTCAGTCAAACAGTAAAAAATTGTAGGCTAGACTTACTTCAAATGTGTCCAATTAACTAGATCTGCAATACCAGTTACAAGTACATGGTGCAAACTTTGCACTGAAGTTAATGCATAGTGAATGTTTTCCATTGTTACTTGAAAAATGTTCTTGTGGTCTGCAATCAGTTACTTGTGGATAAGAACAAGAGGCTGCTGCATCATCAAAACCATCCCCATAATTGGCACCTAATTCGGAAGAGATCAGAAGCAGTTATGGAGTGGGAGAGGAAAGGGAAATAAAAGGCTGATACAGTGCAGAGGCTCCTCAGAGGGTAGGCTTTCACTGCATGGGTAGGAAGGTCAAGGAGGATTCGCACATTATTGCGCAATGCATTATATATCTTAATTTTCCTTAGAAACTGGTAGTCCATATCTCAACCCAGTAATACCTTTATGTATTTTTCCTTGGAGAACTATTAAATATATATGGCTTCGCCAACAATTTATATATATATATATATATATATAATATATATATATATATATATATATATATATATATATATAATATATACATATATAAACATATTTTCATATTTGAAAGGACAGTGCAGTTGATAAAGATTGGAAGAATTAAACTGGGGTGGGGGTGATTAGAGAAAGAAAGTATCTGAAAACTTTTTAAATGTGCAAATCATCAAGGATTAGATTTCTTCCTTATTTGGAGTTACAGTTTTACTGCAGAAAATTGCATTTGGCCCATGGATTCTGTTTGATTTTTTTTTTATTTTTTGGAGGTGGAAAGTTTTTGCACCGTGACAGCCTCATACTTCAGAAACCATTTGATGTAGTGACTTCATATTTGCAGTGCTAGATGAGTCCTGTATTACAAATGTTATGGAAACCTGCTTTTTTAGAGAAAGTAAACTTTCAGTATATGTTTGGTACACAGCTGTGTTCTTCAGATTTTTTTATTACTCTTTGTCCAAGGCGACTTACAGAGACTAGGGTGTGTGAACTATGCATCAGCTGCAAAGTCACTTACAACAACTCACCCGAAAGACTGAGCACAAGGAGGTTAAGTGACTCGCTCTGGGTCACACAGTGAGTCAGTGGCTGAGCCGGGATTTGAACTGAGGACCTCCTGATTACAAGGTCTTTTCTTTAACCTCTAGACCACACTAATTTTCTTACTGTATGCTCCATTAACGGTGCTGACCTGTAAAAAATAACCCTTTCATAGTCACATTGTTTTAAGTGGCTTTATAGTTGGTATATTGCTGTATTCTATGATTCTCTCAATAAAGTTCCTTTGCAGGTGGTGTAAAAATTAACCATATTTCAGATCTTCTACATTGATCCATTTTACTTCATGTTTACAAACCATTTGATCTGTAGTAACACTCCCCTTAGATTATGCCCCAGAGGTGCTTTGTTTTTGTTCACAAAAACTCCCACTTCTAGTCTGTTACCTCCTGAGTCTAGATTTGCAAAGTAATGAACCTCATGGTGTTCATTATGTATCATCAACATGTCATAATAAAAAATAACAGCTTTATATTAAAGGGTTCAAACTGTAAATCTTAACTGTTGGCTGTGCAGATGGCTTTTTTTTCTTTCAGATTTATTAGTAGCAAACTCCCATGTTCAGTTTGCATACCTAAGATTATGGACTGTGAAGAAGAAATATTCAGTTTTATCCTGCCAGCTTGGCAACTGCAGTAGCATTTTAAGCCTCCATTTACAACCTTTTAACTGTCAGGAATTATTGAATTATGGATGTTTACTTTTCTCAGAGCCCCCAGAATCAGTGAATTTATTTTAATAGCACAAGTGGTAATATTAATATGTTTGCTCGTATAGAGCTAAGTTATTAGCATTCCAACCTAACTCCAGTACGTTCACTGAGAGCTTTTGATGGAAGTCTAGGTTCTGAGAAGAGGCAAATTAAGTTTTTTTTTTTTTTTTTTCCACCCTCCATTAGCTATCATTCTTTTACATGCAGTACGTGATAAATCAACCTCTGGAGCTTTCGACTTGCCATAACATGACATTACCTTTCAGCTTGTCAGCTCTGTGTTGACTCTGTGCCTTTTTCGCTGTGTATTTCTTTAAAGTCTAGAGCCAGTTACTTAGTCAACCCTAACTAATTTCAGAGGGAAAGGGAAACTTCACCGTGTGCTGTTTGGGGTCTGCTTTTTAATCCTGGTCTGTTTAATGTTTGCCTTCTGACATTCTGGGCCAGACATCATTTTAATGGTATGTAGAGTGATAAAGCCAATAAAACGTCAAGATGATTGATAATCTGAGCATTATAGCAATATGACTTTCCTGTCTTCCTCTGTGCTGTAGATGATGGTTTCCAAATTGAATTCCTACAGTGGTGTGTGTGTGTGTGTGTGTGTGTGTGTTTATTAGATGTACTTTACACACAGTTTATGAAAGACTTGTTCATGCTGTAGTTTTACTTCAGATTTTGTGATTTTTTAATTTTTTTTATGAGAGATTCTTGATACACTTCTCAATGTAAAGTGATTTACTTTATAAAACAGAGCCCCGTCTTTATAAGGAAAACTTGGATATGAGAAAAAGTTATGCTCTGTGTTTATTCTTTTATGAACAGGTCTTTCGAATGTCTGTTTAGGGCTGTGGGTAGATGAATATCTCATCCCATTTCACATTTAACATAAATGTCTGTTTCATAATAACAACTGAAACTGTCAAAAAGTGATACTTCTACCAAACAATTTGTGTAGTGGCTTTGATCCGGGGTAGGGAGTCACACAGCCGAGGGATTTACTGTGGTTTTCAGACTGTCGTGCACACCCTATTGTACATTTTATGTATGTTACATACAAATTGTTTGATTTAGGTGTAAGATTTCTGACAAAAAATATGTACGGTTTTAATGATTCATGCTAACGGTACATATACCTTTTAAAAAAATGTAATTAGACATAAAAAAAAAAAGTAGAGTTTTTGAGTAGGCCTACCACAAGCCTAAAATAATACAAAAACACACCTCACTTTTGCCTTATGTGACCAAGAGCTTTACTGCTCTGCCAAAATAGAGAACAGTGTATGTTTGATATAAAATATGGCTTATTTAAAGTATACCTGTGTAGATTTGAGGGTTTGCAGAAAACTGAATGTGCCATTTATTTCCCTTGACTTCTTTGCACTAGTCCAAATAAAGTTTGACAGATGTTGGTTGAGAAGAATAATAAGTCCATCACTAAGCAAAGTTTTGTTTAGCTATAATGTTTTAATTATTACAGTAAAGGTCGTTTTAGGTTTTTGGACTGAGCTGTAATAAGCACTAAGAGAATATCCATGCCTTGGCTACCAGGATTAAAAGAATATGTTTACCCCTCCCATAAAAATAGAATATATGTTTATAATAGCAGAAAATTAAAAAAGAAAGATAAATTAGGGATGCCTTGCTTGTCGACATTGGACAGTTTTATCCCATAGGTCTGAGTTTGATTGATTGGGTCCACGTCGTGCTCTTCAAATCAGACATTGACCAACTGCCTAACTGGATCTGCCATGGTATACAAGTATGATGGCCACACAATCTTAACTTTTCCGACTTCAATCCAATTGTGAGTCAGTGGGATGGGATTTACTATGGAGATGTCTTTTACTATGGACATGTCTTTTACTATGGACATGTCTGTGCAAGGTTACCTCAGTCAACAATCTGCACACTGTTTTTGGAGCTTTACATCCCCCAATATCCAAGGGGTCCTCTCAACACATTCTAGACTCAATGTGTGTCCAAGCTGTTTCACCTGCAGGAAGTGGCCCATTGGTTACTAGTAATTTCTATTAGGGCGCACATTTTTTGGCAGGTCAGAGTATGTTCTTTATATTCTTTCTTCTGGAAAAGCCATTAGTAAGACACATTCTGTTTAATTATACCAAAACAAGGTTCAACAAAACCAGACATTTAACATCAAAGAGGGAGAGATTCAATTGTATAATGAATACTTGTTCTGTACACGAAATACATCTGCAGACATTTCCAGCAGTAATTTCATTGAGCAAGATAAACTGCTGTGTTGCATAAATGTAGAAAGTCAGGTTGTACTACTGTTTCCTTTGTATCTTGTCTAGATGAATCGTACAGTTCCTACAGGGACTAATGGAATGTTCTGAACTAATAGGAATGAAAGAGCTACTTGTTTTAGTTTTAAAATACTCAATCTAATAAGCTCATAAATAACGTCACATGGTCCATCATGGCCCCATGGTCTTGAGTTATGGTGGCCTAAAATATTTGAAATATAATAAATACATTATTATGAATTTACATTTAGCTAAATTAATAGAAACAAACAATTGGTTTGTTTTTAATCAACCAACCTACAATAAACATTCCAGCTCTCCTTTCTCATTCTAAATAGTCCTGTGATGTTAAGAGTCAAAATTCTCAAGAGTTGTTTCTGGAAAATACAAAGTTACTTTGTTTTATGTAAATAGAGATTGATGGAACATTTTACACAGCGAGCAGTTTTTGACAAAATGTATTGATGGTTGCTTTCAGTATGTGTTAGTTGAAATGACAGAGCAATCCATTTAAAGATGAATTACACCAGAAACTACCTCAATGGGGATGTCATACATTCTGTTTCATCTGTAGTTTAAAAGATGACTAAATTCTTCAGAGCTGCAGTGCCCATGTCATGTGCTTTTTAGTATGATAGTTTTGCAGGACCTCCTGACAGCCTATGTCCATGTGAGTTTGCAGTTTTATCACTCTTGTGCTTATTTTTCAGCATTATAGGCGACTGCTGAGACACCTGCATTGGTTAGACAAATTTCTATTTTTGTTTGATGTGCTTTGACTTTTGGGGACTTTATTATTATTTTTGTTGTTGTTGTTTACTCCAGAACATGTACAATTGAGACACTGTGATGGTGTTATTTTGTATTTGTTGTATTATTATTTATTGATGTTTTGTTTGGCAGGGAAGGAGTTAAAAACCTTCCCTGCTAGAAAATACTTATGTAGAATGTGGCTGTCTTCACGCTGGCTAATAGATTGCCAGTTTGAGGACAGCCGCATCAATATAAAACCCTGCAGCTTTGGCTGATCGAAGAGAGTGTGTTCAGAGGCGGAACGAGACGTGAGTGAAAGAGAAACTAAAAGCATAAACATAACAGTTGCTACGCCTGCTAATTATACACCAGCATGATACTTGTTTTGTTTCATGCCTGTTTTGTTTATCTATTTGTTTTGGCCACCGTGCCGTTTATTTTGTGTTTTTGTTTTGCTAAAATCTTTTGTTCATTTATAATGAAAATGCGCCGCAGTGCTTTTCATACCCCAGTGCTGTCTGTGTGTGCTACTTCTTCTGGGTCTGATGTCACCACAAAGCCATCTTCTCACAGACACCAACTCCAGTATTAGTATTTATATATGTATGTACTACAAAGTAATAGTGCAACCATGCCACTGTTATTGTCACTGCCACAGTCCTATCTGATGCTGTGCTTACTGCCTCGCTTGGCAGATTTTGGTGTGCTTTGTTCATGGTAGAATGTGACCTTTAATGATTCTTCCTGTTGAACTATAACTTGATTGAGACCATAGGTGCCTAACCCATAGGGCACAGGGGAGGCAAATTATATATTTGCCCCTGTACTTTTTTTGCTCCATGTATGTGTTAAGGGCGAAACTCGGTCATCTGGCGATTCTAGTTTTGCCTGGGCCAGTCTAGTTTTGCAAAGGACTTCTGGGCGAATCCTGAAGTTACCACTTTTTTGCCTACATTGGCCCAGAACTTGAAAAAGATGACTTGGCAAAACCCGTTTTTTTTTAACAGTTTTCACAGAATTTCGGGGCTAGTCCAGGTGAGTCAAGTTTTGTCCAGTGTTTCAACATCGATGCTGTGCCAATGTAGTTTTGCCTGTGCCAATTATTTGGGCGAGTCTAATTTTGCATTTTTACACTCTTCTTTGCCAGCTTCCAAGTGCATGTCGGGGTACCTGCCTCGCCTCCACTTCTGACAACAATGAAGCGACTGTATGCTGGGTTTCCAGCAGGGCTGGTTTTTATAGCAATTCAAAGCACTCTTTTTATTAGCTCCCAAAAAGTTAAGTCAAAAAGTCTCGCTCCTCCATATGCGCAGGAAAACCCACCACACACAGGTGAGTAAAACTATCAGTCGGCATTACAAGGGGACTGAGTGGAGAAGCTACTAGAAAGTGATAAATCAATTACAAAGTGCTAGTTGACAATATATAAAAAACGTGCACTAATGAAATCAAAGTGAACAATTTTAAAAATAAAACATACAAGTGACCGATAAACTCATGAAAAATAACAGGCATTATTGACCCTGTTACTTTTAATGAAGACGAAAAAAAAGATGATTTGAACACAAATAGTTAACATTATTTTTCTATCTCTCTCTCTTGTGTGTGTGTTTGCCTGTGCGTACAGGGGAGTGAGACTTTCTGACTGGACTTTTTGGGAGAGAGCTAATAAAACCAGCTCTGGTGTCCTGCCTTTTCTGCACTGCCACTGGAAACCCAACACACAGTCGCTACAAAACTAGACTCGCCCAAATTAATGGCATGGGTGAACCAGATTTGCCCAGCATCGATGTTGAAGCGCTGGACAAAACTAGACTTGCCCAGGCTAGCCCCGAAATTCAGTGAAAACTGTTGAAAAAACTGGTTTCACCCAGTAGACTTTTTCAAGTTCTGGGCCAATCTAGATTTGACCGATTACATGCGGGCAAGTGCCAAAAAAAAGTGTTAACTTTGGGATTCACCCAGAAGTCCTTGGCAAAACTAGATTGTCCCGCACAAAACTTGACTCGCCAGACCACCGGGTATTGCCCTTAACATATACACACTATTAGTCTATGTTTTGTTATGGTTAGCATCAGTGTGCCGAAGCTGCTGAGCAGTTTGGGGAGACTACAAAAATGATTAATTAAATATAGACTTGGTAGTTGTTAGTTTAGTTTCTTTTTTATTTTCCATTTAATTACATGATATGCATTGGGGAAAAAAAGGCAAGAGAGAACTACAAGCATTTTTTGGTTAGTAGGTTAATTTTGCTGTGGGGCCATGAATGGGTTTTAACTTCAACACCAACTTTTAAATACTGTTATTAAGCACTAGTATAATTTTCAAAATATTTCAAAATAACAGAAGCCTGTTTTTCATTAAAAACGCATTGCTGTTCTTTATTGAAATACATTTTCACCTTTCATATTGAAGCTTTGTGCACTACTCATTCAATCAAACCAAATAGAAATTTGCTTGCATCGTTTAAGAAGTTTTTCAAGTCAAGTAAGCTTATTTGTGTTTAAAAATCAACAGTAGAGTTGCAGTCCTTTCGCAGTGTCATCTTACTTTCAAGGCACGTATCTGAAATCGTAAGGTAGTAAAAAATATTTTTGCTTATATTAGTACTCTCCCTGTTATTCTGCGCACTGTCAGCCCTTGTTAAAGATACACACTAATGTACCTGCTCCGAAGCAAGCTTATTTTGATTTATGTGACAATTTAACTTATAATTGATGGGCTTTAATTCTAATTAAATGTGAATTGATATTAACATCAATGTTTCAACTAGATCTAATTATTTGGGGCCCCATATTGAGTAGACAGCCCCTGTTCCACCTTAACAATAAACAGCGATACACTAGTTCTCTGAAATGTCACAATAAGCAACAATTTTTACATTTTTATTGTTGATATGTTGTTTGATTCACATACAGAATTTAATTTAATAATCTTTATTAGTTCTTGGTATCAAGCTGATAAAAGTCCACTATTAAAAATATGTGCACAATAAATTGTGGTATCTCATCTATCTGAACTGCATAAGTAAATTAGTTTGTAGTCCTTCTTTTTCATAAAATCCTTAAATTCTTGCTGTTGAAGTACTAACATTACCAGATTTAAACATGTGCTTCAAGTAGACCTTAACCCATGAAATCATCCTGTCCTGAAGCCAGAACCGCACCCTCTTAACCGCTGAATAAATAGATTCTCATGACAGGGTAATTCATCTCCAGCCATGAAAACATCAACTTTAAAAGACAGCTTGTAGAGACCTTGTGCTGCTTGTTAGGGCCAGATCAGCATCCCAGATGCCTGGGATGTAAACTCATGAAGAGAAGATTAATTTAGCTGTCATCCCTGGCTTTGACAGTTGTTGTAAATCTGATTTCGCTCTGTGCATGGGGAGAGAGGTGGTTCAGTGGACGTTTAGACTTCAAAAGAGTGATATTGAGCACACGTATTCATGATTTTGTTCAGTTTTCAAGAAAAACTTTCATTTTGTCAGGTCTTCAATTTTTTTAAAGCATATTTGGGAATTTTATGTTCATTCTGAAGCTGCTGGCGGTCACTTGTTAAGGAATAGAATCAGTGCCGGGAAAGCCATTTGCTAGCTGATTGATGGTAACAGGCGACCTGCGGTTGTTGGATCCTGTGATCGTCTGCATGTGTGCCGTTCTTTTCATTCTTTTAGACACTGTGGAAGTTTTTTAAACTTGAAGCTAGGGCCTTTTATTAAACTTATATAACAACTTTAATTACAGACGATGTAGATGTATTGAGAAATATCAAAATCATCTATTACATTACTGTCATTTAAATTTAAAACTATAAACCAGAGAAACAGCCTTCCAAATGTAAAAGCTTTTATCTTGTACTGTATGCTGTCTTCTTGGAGATATTTTGCTTTAATGTTACCTAACGCCAAACTAATTGTGTTCCACCAAAGGTAGGTATCAATCTAAATTGTTTGCTATTTGTACTCAATACTCTTGCCACAATTAACAATGACTAACAAAGCAAAGATCGATTCAATAGGTAAGCAAATTGTTAAAGTGACAAATATACGGTTTTATAAAAACATATGATATTAATCTTCTCTTATATGAGACACCGGGGAGGTCACTAGATCTATGTATAGCCCTGGATTTTGTTGACCTGTATAGTTAGGTTTACACCAGGCAGTACTTGAATCTATGACCCTCTGGTCCAGCTTATGCTTAATTTCACTGTTGGTTCATGATTACATTTTTCATTAATACTATATATAGTGTCACAAAAATACATAAAGCCTGTTGTTTTTCTTCTGACTAGGATTGGTTCCAGATGATCTTGGTCAAGCCAGATTCACATGTTGAGGTTTATATATGAGTCATGTCTGAAGATGCATCGAACACAAACCTAATTTTTCTAAATTCAGATGGTATACACCCAAATCTCCAAATTGTGCTCTCCAGTTGAAGTTTGGTACTGGTAAATACACAAGCACCTGTACGAGTGTAACATTATAGTCAGTGGATGGTTTAAGGTCTTGTGTGCAACTTTTTGGTGACTACAGCAGGCTGATAAGTCTCAGTTTTTTTTATTTTTGAGGATTTGTATCTATTGTTGAGTAATGTTATCCAAAATTGACATTGTTTTTTAGAAATCTGGGTCTTTAGTATTAAAATTTGATATGGATATTTTAATTTAATAAGGTTACTACATTTGTAAGGTTTTCTTTTGTTTTTTTGTTTTTTTCTGGGGTGAAATAATGTTTTCAGTTATATTACGGTTATTGAAAATCTAATTTTCCACTCTTTAGAAGTTATTATCCCAGCAACATTTGGGCTCTAGTATTTTTGCATTACAGTTAATTAGAACTACAAAAAAGGCATTTTGACACCTTGAAGAACACATGGTACAGTGTCTATGTTTAGGCACTAGTCACATACGATTTTAACAAAGCATGGACAACAATAATTTAGTTAGGTAAGAACAATTAACCTAAATTGAGCCAGCTGTTAATGATGTTTATACATGCTGATGTCCTTACAGCTTTGTTAGCTTGGGATGTAGTAGCTTAAAGTTTTGTCAAAACTGCAGTTAATCACCAAATCTAAAAGTGTCATTGGCTTTCTTTCTGTCCACAATTGCTTTGTATCTTACTTGGCACAGTTGGGCACTTTGGTGTAGCCCTGGAAATAATCCTGTGCCAGGAGTGTTAGGTACACAACTGATATGAAAGGGCTTCCAAAATGCATTTTCAATAACAAATTAAAATCTTCAATTCCTTAAATGAGGCCTGGGTTAATCCAAATTATTCATGAAGTGTAGAGACATATCCTTTACTTCCTTTTCAAGTAGGAAATATTAACCATTACAAATTGGTGTTTCCCTTTTAAGACACCCAAACTGAAAACTCTATACCAAGGACTCTCGCTAGAGCAGGGTGGCACTGCTGCTGCTCCACCCCGCAACCACAAAACAGCAGCACGCCCTTCCAGCAATGTAATTTTCTTGCAGATTGCGACCATGAAGTTAATGGTTAATATTCCTATTTCAGGGAACCAGAGTTATTTTAATAATTTAACATTCCCTTTCAAGTAGGGAATATTAACCATTACAAATGGGTGAGTAGACCCAAGCTTTTGCAAGGACATGGCGTATAACCCAATTGCAAGCTAGTGACCGCTTGTTTAAACGTAATGTTCCACCATAATGGGCGTTGTTCCACGGGGCTTCCATCCAGGACATATGCAGTGCAGCAGTGTGGGCTTCCTCCCCAATGTTTGCCATGGACCTGCAGAATCCTGGATTTGGCACAAGAGTACTGAGGGCGGCTTCCCAGTCTACCCTCACAATATAACATTAGGGATGAGTCCATCATCTTAATGTTTTTCAGTATGGAACATTAATTGTGACTGTATAAAACATGCTTTTACAACATTATTAACAAATTGATACAGTTGTAACTGTCACAATTGTCGGCATTTGCAGTATCTCCACCCCCTTTTTAATTTATGCAGGAACGCCCATAATTAGATATTCATCTAAGTTTGAACCACAAAGAAAAACTGCTGTCACAAAGCATTTCCTAAAAAGTCACTAACAGCAATGCACTTGTTTAGTACATTTCACCCTAAACTTCTGACTCGTTTGTGACTATTGCAATAGCCACAACACTTTTTAGTACATCGACCCCATAGTAGTATAACACTTTTAAATTATGTTCCCATCAGCCAAAAAAGATACTGTATTTGCTTGAGTAAAAGCCTGGTGACTGGCTAAGTACTGTATGTGAACTTGCCTCGCACACTGAATGCATGCCTGCACAAGGCTCCCCTGGGTCCTAAACCATGCTAGGTACAGACAGGGACTGCAGTAACCACACACCGGCCTGGACTTTTGCAGACATTAAAGGTTGCTGACATAAAGGTTTTTTTGTTTGTGTATTAGTCGACCCCCCCCAGCTTCAGGATTGTGTTTTGGGTGTTAAATTTCGCGACTTATACTCAAGCAAATATGGTAGTTGTGCTATCAATATCTTTTTTGGTCACACACACACACACACACACACACACACATATATATATATATATATATATATATATATATATATATATATATATATATATATATATATATATATATATATATATATATATATATATATATATATATATATATATATATATATATAATCAGTGCCTATAGAAAGTCTACACCCTCTTTCAAAATTTTCACCTTTTGTTGCCTTATAGCCTGGAATTAAAATACTTATTTTTTTTCATTTATCTAAACATCCTACCATACAACTTCCAAATGAAAAAAATATTCTAGAAATTTCATTAAAAAATAAAAACTGAAATAGCTTGGTTGGATAAGTGTCCACCCCCCTTGTAATAGCAATCCTAAATTAGCTCAGGTGTAACCAATAGCCTTCAAAATCACACACCAACTTATGTGGCGTCCATCTGTGTAGTGATTGTAGTTTTCACAGGATTTCAGGATAATTTCAGCAGTTCCAGTGGGTTCCCTCTGCTGGGTAGTGCATGTCAAAGCAAAGACTCAACCATAAGCACCAAGCCGCTTACAAAAGAACTCCTGTACAACGTTGTTGAAAGGCACAGATCAGGGGATGGATAAAAAAAAATGTGAAAGGCCTTAAAGATATATCCCTTGGAGCATGGTCAAGATGGTTATTAAGAAGTGGAAGGTCTATGGCACAACCCTGCCTAGATCAGGCCGTCTCCCCAAAACTGGATGACCGAGCAAGAAGGGCACTGATCATAGAGGCTACAAAGAGGCCAATGGCAACATGTGACAACAATATCCCAAGCAATCCACAAATCTGGCCTGTGTGGTAGGGTGGCAAGAAGGAAGCCATTACTCAAGAAAGCCCACCTTGAATCCCATTTTGAAGTATGCAAAAGAAGCACTCAGGAGATTCTATAGCTATGTGGCAAAAAGTTTTGTGGTCTGATGAAACTAAAATGGAACTTTTTGGCCTAAATGCGAAGCGCTATGTTTGGCGCAAACCCAAGCGCATCACCCAAAGAACACCATCCCTACTGTGAAGCATGGTGGTGGCAGCATCATGTTATAAGGATGTTTCTCATTGGCAGGGACTGGGGCACTTGTCAGAATAGAAGGAGAAATGAACGGAGCAAAGTACAGAGAAGTCCTTGAGGAAAACCTGCTGAAACTGGGACAGAAGTTCACCTTTCAACATAACAACGACCCAAAGCACACAGCCAAAGCTACACTGGAGTGGCTAAGGAACAAAAAGATAAATGTCCTTGAGTGGCCCAGACAGAGCCCCGACCTAAATCCAACTGAACATTTGTGGCGTGACTTGAATATTGCTCTCCAACGTTCCGCAAAGAACTTGACTGAGTTTGAACAGTTTTGTAAAGAATGGTCAAATATTGCCAAATCTAGGTGTGCAAAGTTGGTAGAGACCTATCCCAACAGACTCACAGCTATAATTGCTGCCAAAGGCGCTTCCACCAAGTATTAACTAAGGGGTGGAGACTTATCCAATTATGATCTTTCAGTTTTGTATTTTTAATATATGTATTTTTTCCCTTAACAGTGTGGAGTATGGTATGTAGATATATGGAAAATAATCCTCATTTCAATACATGAAACTCTGAGGCACTGACACAACAAAATGTGAAAAAAGTTCAAGAGGGTGTAGACTTTCTATAGACACTGTAAGTCAATAATTTTGGAATCATGAATGTCTTTCTTAAATACATAGCAATCTTAATGTATTCAAATGTTACTTTTCATCTTGGTTGGTCCTGTACTGGGGTTAACTGCTATACAGCATGATGAAATATACACCAAAATTGGATGCCAAATCTGTTTTAAAGCAGTGGTCATAAAGTTGCCAGTGTTTTTTTTGCCTTTTTGTATGTAAGTACCAAGATTGTAGCAAAAAATGTGACAACTTAAGGGTAAGGGATTGCTTTTGATCTGGATTTGCATGCAAATCGTTTTTGCCGTCAACTGTCAATTCTGGTTTCTGACACTTGGAAGAGGAGACAATTCCCAAGCCTAAGGGTGGGGGGTGGTAAATGTTGTTAATTAGCATGTGGAAGAAAAATGTTTCTGACAAGAAGTAGCCCAGTCTTAATAAATTTGGTGACTAAACATTTCCCCCCTTTTGTCTGTCAGTTCCAACAGCTGTGGAATTTAAACTCCTTTCACCTAGGAGGAAATCAAAGATAATCCTGAGTTTGATGTCGAAAGAAACTTTAGAATTTCTGAAAAAGGGTCACAAATGTACAGGGCAATGGATTTAAGCAGTAAACCTCTCACAAAGGGTTCTGACAATCTACATTTTCATGTGCTTTAAACAAAGTCTTTGCAAAGTTCTAAGCACCTTCGCCTTGCATGACTAAACCTATTGAAGGTTGAAGAGATAAAGAAACCTAAGGCTTAGGGATGAAACTTTAATTTTCTGTTAAAAGCTAAATGCTTAAGACCCATAAATATAAAGGAAAGAAGTCTTGTCATGTTATACTGTACAGTCACGTGATCAAAGTGGGATTGTGTTTGTTGTATAAAAAAAAGGAATTACCTTAGTTCTGTCATCTTCATACCTATTTACTTATTGGCTGATGCAGATATAAACTTCAACTCTAAACCGTAGAACACCTGTTTCCTAAGATACTGTAGCAATGCTTTGTCTCCAGACTCACTCCACTACAAGACGCCGGAAAGGAAACGGTTGCTGAAACCCATTGTAGAAATCTATATTATAGGCATGTTCTTTGATTTAAATGGTTGTATGTATTATACAGAGGCTATAATTATAAATACAAACAAAAAGGTAGCCTTCCAATAAAATGAAAGCATGCTTCACAAGATCAAACCTTTTCTGAAGGCCAGCAAGCTTCACTTTATCTTGGGGTTGAATTTGGATGTTATAAGTGCATTATTGTGTTGGCCTTTGGGCTCATGTCTTGGGACTTCTTTGCTATATAACTTTGGCAGTTTCAGGCAACTCAGATGTTGCTTTACTGAGTAGTTTACTGATTTTGAGCTATAAAGGTATAGGACTTAGCATAGAGAGGATTAAATTCTGCTGTTTGTTGCCAATATAGCAGCTCCAAGTTGATCCAGAGGTTTGTCTGGAGTTTGGATAAACCTGGTCAGGCCAAAATAATACATTTTCTTTATTAATTAAATACATACTGACAACATTACCAAAATGCCACAAAGTAGATTAATTTGAACACTTCAATTACAATTAGTTCTACTGTGCAGAGCTAGAATAAAAGACAGAAACGTCATTTTAACATTAGAGAGCCTGTGACTAACTTAACAGAAGTTATGCTCTCAGTTTTAACAACAACAGATGATGGCCCATGTGCATAAAACGTTCCTTTGTCGTGCCAGCAGTAGTGTTTAGCATGACAGTATTTTATCAAGTGATGCCATTTACCGCCATAAAAACACCACGATCACTCGTTACGATGGTAGAATAACATGACCTTAGAGACCAGTCTTCTCATTAGCATGTTTTTCATCCGATTTCATAAAAATATGTATTGTGCTGTTGATTGACACTTGCCAGCATCATAATTTAACACATGGCTCAGACCAGGAGGAGAATGAGATGCGTCTTACGGTATCGTTTTCTACCATATTTTTTGCGTTTAGGAACATGTATTTAAATCAATGGTAATAATAAAAAGTATGTTAATTATCCAATAATTACGTAATTTAAGTATTTTGTTATTTGTAACCCATACATTAAATTGCACTGTTAACTTGTCTGAACAGTATAGGCTACTTACTGGTTGGAAAACATATAAATCACATTTGTAGCCTATTCGTTGCAGTAAGAAATAGCCAGACTTCGGTGTGCTTGTTTTGACTGTACATCAAAAGGAGGGAGATATCTTGGAACATGATCCACAAGAGTGAGAAGACCCTGCAGTTTTATTTACAGTCTGATGCTCATCTTGCCATCGCTTCTGACAGTATATGACCTCCCCTTTTACAGTACCAACCACATTAACCCGGTGAGCTATCTCCTGCCATATTTTTTCAGCCACAGAACCTTGTATTTCACAACCGCTGATCTGCGTTGACAAGTATGTATCCTTTTAATGCTGTGAGTTACTTGGGGAGTGAATGTAGGTTTTCTTAACCTCTCACTCGCGTCCAGCAGTTTTAATCCCTGGCTGTACAGACACCGCTATGCCGCTCATTCTGATATGCTTGCTATGTCCCCCATCATAACCAGTTTAGTGTGACGCTAGGAATTGCATTATCCAAAGAGTCCCGTTGAAAAAACTAAATCAAAGCACAACAACAGATACAAGTAGCCTACGAAAATTAAGAATACGATTACTGATGGACTCCAGCAGTTCGAAGTTATGGACTACAGTATTCTGAATTTGAAGTCTTTAATTGCTTTTTGCAAAGAAAATAGTTTTCCAAAAGAAAACAAAAGTAGTAGGTGGGCTGTGTTACTTGTAACCACCGGTACCTTACACAGTCTGTATGTTAAAAAGTGATTTATTTCTGTAAAGTGTGTGCAGTATATGTAAGGTACTGTATAGTATCATAACGTGTTAATGCGTCACCATGATCTGTTTTGTGTACCAAGTAGACTACAGTAAAAAATGCCCTTAAATCGTTTAGTTTCAGTTTAACATCATGTTTTTTTTTTTTTTTTTTTAGCAACGTACCTTATGTGTAATGCTGCAGCATGATTTGATTTGTGTTACTGGTAGCCTATTGGCCTAAGTAAAAAGAAAATGTGTTGGTTATTCACTTGATTTTACTACTGTGCTGTACAGCTACGGCCAAAAGATTTTCATTACCAAGAATGTAGGATTGAGATATTTAATTTAAAAAAAAAAAAAGACAGATATGATAATATTTTTTTTATCTTTCTATTTAGCATCATGTAGCCAAAGAAATTACAAAATTATATCAACAGTCTACCAGAAGCCAAAATAATAGTACATGATTTCATGTTCGATTTCGAAAGGTCAATTTTTAAAATTTGTCAGGTTTTTATTGTTACAGTCAGCACCCGCGTATCTGCCCCTGTACTTCAGTGACAGTTAAAAGAGTGTGACGAATATCTGATTATTTCATTTTGGCCTGTTTCAACCTTTTTTAGGAAATGCAAAAAAAGATACAATGTCAAATACATAGCTGAAAATTCAAAATAAATAGGCTTCCATTTAGATGTACTGTAGTTGGTTACAGTACTATATTTGAGTATATTCATATTATCCAGAATTGAAACAGTATTCAAAATTGCATGTGCTGCTCAATAATGCTTTAATTTCACATTGCACTTGTAAATGAAAATGCACAAAAGCAAGATCACAGATTAAAAAAAAAAATCCATCACAGAGTATCTAAAACTGTTTAATGATTAACTGTTTCACATTTCCTTAGCTGGAATCGCTCTTCTGGTTTGTTTATTTGTTGCTGCATTATCTGCAGCCCTGGAGCATGGCGCTGACACACTGTCCTGATAGCCATGTGCAGGGATGGATTTGCACTTGCAAAAAAAAAGAAAAGAAACATGGGCTATGACGGAAAATTGAAGAGATTTGTATCAGAAAACTAGTGACGGAGTCAGAAATCATGTGTGACGGGTAAGTGCATACCGGTATATACAACGGGGGTTGATTTTATTCATAATACAAGGATGGTGAAACACCACTGACGTATATCTGAGTGTATGTGGGAAAACGACAGAGGGGTATGTAATTTTAATATGTTAACGTAACTAGAGTACGTTAATGTTATTTCAGCCCAATGATTTATACATCTAAAACCAAGCACTATAAATATGTGTGTCTTTATAATTCGGACAACCTTTCTCCAGACATGTCCTGTAGCTGTAGCCATAACATGACGGTGTAAACAGACATTCCATTGATGTCTTAAGTTGGCGACACAGCTCATTTGCATACCTCTGATAATTGGCTAAATACAATCTGTCGGTAATAATCTATGGTGTTAAATCACATCTAAAACCATTACTGGACAGTAAAATGACCAGGCAGTAGTTGTATAAATCACTTGTTAAATTCTGCCCAGTAATTGTTTTCAATGGTTGGAAATTACTGCCATCTTTTATTCATATGGGCCTATATGTCTTACATTCAGAATGCTACTTTTCACCATGCATCATACATTTGGGAGTGTAAACAGAAACATGTAAATTTATGTGGTCAGGCTGAACGATATATTTATTTCTTTCCCTATTATTAATCCCTTTTCACATGAGTAATGCAGGTACAAAAATACATTAACTGTGGTTTTACTTGCATGGCTAATGACATAAACTGCACAAAAGTCTAAGTCAACCACAGAGAGCCCTTTCCTCACTGTTACAAAACAGAAGACAGTAAGAATTTGACAGGTCCAAGAGTCTGAGGCCAGGGAAATAATTGATAGCAGGCTGCCTGCATCCAAGGTCCTTTAGCAGTAATTGCAAGCAGAATCTGACTCTCTGATCTCACCAGTGGTATTCACCATGCCAAAACAGCCCAGCTTTGACAGATTGCCTTCCTGCAGTAATAACTTAGGCATGTTCTCTTTCTCACACGAGGCCATACATCCCTCCCACTACAGAAAATGAGCTGAATGTTTTTTTTTTATTTTATTTTTTATGACAGGACACTGTTGAAAAAATTCTGTTTTACTTTAGAACACCCTTCTATTGCCAGACACTTGAGACATTACTAAACAAAGTATCACATTAAAAGGGGGTTTATTTTATTGGACATGGATATTAGTTTACGTAGGTTATTGCATTGATAGTAACTGTTTGCTTAAAGTATTTATCATTAGATTTATACTGTGCAGCTCCTTCACTGTCACTGCTCAGACTTCGCTGACATTGTTCCTTTTCTCAATTAGTTTTTAAAGCCTTTGCAGTTTTTGCAATTATGCGCATCTCTAGCGAACTGCAGTGCTTCTCACTGCTATACTTCTGTACTATAAAGCCTTCAAAGTTTCAGCTAGGATATTCTTGATGGTGTATAATAATGCTGTGCCTTTTCACTTACTTAGGTGAATTTTTACTACCTCCGATATAAGGATCCCTGTGTTTGGTCTGTGGTCTGTGTTCTCTGGCATAGTTAAATGCTTGGCAGCGCCTCCCTATGGCTGTCCAAACAAGGTTTCACTCCAGGCATCAACATCAGAAGATCTGTGCAAAGCCCATGACCATTGGAAAGTGAAACCACAGGGTGTTAGTTGTGTTATATATATATATATATATATATATATATATATATATATATATATATATTATAAGCACTATGATGGCCATTATTCACTTTTTTTTTTTTTTTTTTTTCTTTTCAACATCAGTGGTTAATTCTCCTGATTTTATAGCTCATAAAACCTACCAAATGGTATCAAGGAGACTTTTAATCTAACAAGCCTTCATTGTTAAAATTATCAGGCGTGGCTGGAGTCTGTAATACATTAACTGTGAATACAATTATTTGAATTCAATTCTATTTAATTTCTTTTGGTTACATGGTATGAAGATACAATGCCCAAACAAAGTAATATATAGAAACTAAATCTATACATGCAAGTTCATGTGAAAATACGAAGTATGTTGTCTAGAGTACTGAATTTCTGTGAAGTGATGTGGTTCATACATTAAATCCAAGATAAGTGGCACTTGACTATAGCATACTATATTGGAAGCACTCTAATGTGTCGTTTTTAAAGTAACCGAATAGCTTAAAGCAAATTCACATTGGGGTTCGTCAGAGGCGATTACAATACATATAAATACAAATCTGCAACATGAATCCACAATTAATAAAAGATCCCTTTTATGCCCAGTACAATGACTAACGTGAAAGACAGTCTGGTCAAATGGACCTGAAGTGTTCACAACTAGAACTATTCATTCTAAAAAGGCCTGCCATAGATCACTGTTATATATTGCTTTGAAATGCTTAAACATGGAGGTTTAAAGTGTGAATTCTGTGTGAAAATGTAAATAAACTTTATAGGAGCTGTGGGTCAGACCCAATTCAATTTATAGTTTTGGCATTTACCCTGAAGTCATCATTCATCTCCATCTAGAGCCTAGTCCCTGATCACAAGACCTTCAGATGAACTGCAGCTGACCAGCTGGGAAAGCCTTAATGAGAACCATTCACAAAGTTTAATAGTCATGCATCTATTGTGTAGATTTTTAAACACACATCTGTCCAGTTCATCTTTATATTAAACTTGGTGTACTTGACAAACAGCTGGTGCACTGTTGTGGAAGAAAATAAGTCTTTTAAGACATATTAATGACAACTGCTTCCCTGGTGCTTGGCTGTCATGAACCCAGAACATAAGTTACATTTATTAATGCTTTTTTCCTGCTGTGATGGAAATGTTTCCAAATACATTTTTCCATAAACTTAAACTATTTCAGTAGGGATTACATCAGTGTAAAGCGTTCCAATTTGTGTTAAACTGCAGTGGAATTAGAGCATATTGAAAACTATACATGTGACCTTGAGCTGTGTGTATTGAGTTCAAAAGTATCATGTGACCACTATTAGGTGGTGTTCGGAACAGGTTTTGAAATGGATGGCTATGGCTGAGTGGTGTCCCAAAAATGTGTGTGTAATGTTTAGGTTTTTAGTTGTATGGGTCATTAAATACATTGTGTTTTATTTATTTTTATTTTTTTTAAGTTGAGCCATATTGGGTTGTGTGTCTGTTCATTTAGACATTATGGTTTCATCTTTGTTTTTGTTTAACAGATATTATTTTCTAGAAATATATTCACAACTTAGGATCATTTTCAACCTTCTGTTTTATGTAAACATTTCAATAACTTTTTCTTTATTAAAAAGAAACAGATTGAAATATACATACACACAGAAAACTGCTTTTGATTTAAAAATGCTATGCTCTTAATAGTACATTGTTTAATTATAAAGTGTTTTTAATATTGCTGATAACTTAATTTTTTCTTGTCGGGTATATCAGTGGGATACATACTATGGTAGATCGTACAAGGCTAAATAAAACCCTAAAAAAGAGGTATGGCATCTTTAAACAAAGTGGCATTCTAGTTAATCCCCTGTAAAAGCTTTAAAAACATCATTCCATTCACAAAGTTCATTGTAAAGCATGAAGTGGAGGAATCGAAAGAGTTAAGTGTTTTAGGTTTTCAAAAGCATGTGATTGTAAGGATGAAAGATAAAAGGATACACAAAGCTGTAAGTGTATTATACACATGAAACATATTATTTGGAATAACAAATATGAAAAAGAAAATGATGTTGTCCTTTTAGTAGATAAGTGTTTAAGTATTTGTCTAGGCATTAACTTATGTAGGGACACCTGCCTAAATTGCTTTCAGTCTCTTGTGAATGCCTTTGATCTCTGTGACAGTTTGACTACATTAGTGGGAGTGTAATGGTTAATCCTTTGCTTAACTTGTTCTTTTTGGCCTGTCCAAAGATAATATGTCAGCAGTTGGCTAAATCCTAATTAAACACCCAGACCAAAGCTGCTAGGAGATGCAGTGTAAGAGTGGAGCATTGAAGGTCACCACCAGGAGACAGCTTCAGAGAGCTGGGATATCAGTTAAAGTCTTATAATGTTTTAAAATAGAGTAAATAATACATTATAATACACTATAATTTTGTATTAATTCAGCAATGTATTCGAATAAAGTAGGACGTAATGCATTCCACCCAAATCTGTCATTGTTTTGTTTTGTTCCTTCAGGTAGTATGATTGATGTTGCTCTTGCCTTGTTTTAGTTTGCCACTGGGATTGATTTGACAGAGTTTTGAAACGGATCCTTTCCATCAGCAGCAGTCATATGAACTTGATTTTGAACCGAGACTCTTCACATTACAAAGTTACCTATGAGCAAACAATGCGAAGGATGCTACCAGTATGTTTTAGACACTAGATTTCAGGGAGGGGTGGTGGTTGGATAGACGGACAACATTTAGGTAGAGTGCTGTGAATATTAATTATACTATTAAGGAAATATAGAAAGTAGGTAAAAAAATGTATAAACATACTACATACAAGATATTTGACCTCATGCAACATTTGGTTCCAGATCAGATTGTAAATTGCAAATGAAACCGGCACAGACTGGTTTCATGATGCAGATGGAAACATAGTATAACAAGGCAGAGGCAGGGAGTGTATAGAAGGCCAAATTACATTTACAGATATCTCAAGTTGCATTTTAAGTTATCTTGAAATATTTAAAGATATCTCTAAATCATTTCGAGATATCTCAAATTGAATTAAAATTCATTTTAAGATATCTGTAAATCTATTGGAGATATCAAAAAATGAAAGATATCTCAGATTGATTTACAGATATCTTTAAATACTAAGGAGAAACAAATGTGGATTTTGCTAGCATAGTATGCCAAACTGTCATTTTGAGATATCTTAAAATTAAAACATTTTAAAGATATCTCCAAATCATTTGAAGATATCTAAATGACATCCTGTTTATTTATTTAAATATATCTCTAAATTGTTTGAAGAGATCTCTAAATAACTTCCTGTTCATTTAGAGATATCTAAATCATGTGAAGATATCTTCAAATGAACAGGAAGCCATTGCAAGATCTCTCGAAATGACTTCCTGTGAAAATGCTCTGTTTTGAATGGAATTCCTGTCCATTTAGAGATCTCTCCAAATGAACAGGAAGCTATTTAGAGATATCGCTAAATGATTTAGAGATATCGCTAAATGAATAGGAAGTTATTGCAAGATATCTTAAAATGATTTAAAGATATCTCTAAATGAACAGGAAGTTATTTAGACATATCTCTAAACTTCCTGTTCATTTAGAGATATCTTTAAATAACTTCCTGTTATTTGACAGGGAACATAATCCGTAATGGCAGTGTATCACACAACACTGCATGTTTACAATAGCTTTTTTAAAGGTTTCTTGTTTCACCACTTTAAACTTCTTTGCATTCAACTAGACTGAAAAATAATATATAAAGCTGCAGTACTTCTGCAGAGTGTTTCATTTGCCCCAGTCAGTGACTTTCAGTCAGTCAAGGTTAGACAGGCATCCACAGGACAGTTTTTACAGGGCAGATACAAACAAGAGGCTGACCGAACACGAAAATTAGTGTGACGTGTAAAAATTATATGTTCCTAGTTAAGGAACACAATTTTTTTAACGATTAAGATGAACAACCAGAAACATCAAAATGTGACTTATTATTAAAGACACTTATCTGATGGACTTTCACTTTTTTCATATTTGCAGACCTTTCATATATACACCTATTTGATATTGTTCAAATCCTTACTGAACAGGTTGGGTTAAATATAAGTTCGGTTAAGGAAGCTTTTCTTCCTTTTCTGTTTAAAAGTACCTTTTTTAAACTAGTTAATTCAGGTTTTATGGCAGTACATTCAGTTTGTTTAATTTTGACATGTCTACATGGATCCCTGTGAGTATATCTTTGCAGTTGTGTTAATGAACAAGTAAATTCAGACCATGCCAAGATAAAGTGTATATTTATGATAGGAGATATAACGTAATGGTTTAGGGTAGTTAGAATAAAGTGGATAAAGCTGTCTCCATCCACTTCCTAGAGCCAGCTGAGTCGCTGAATATTTATAAGCTGTTCATTAATATGGCGAGGAATAGCAGGGGGTCGGCCTCTAAATACATCATTAATTAATGATTATTATTCAGTAGAAAAAACGTAGTTTGTTTTTTATGTTATAAAACAAGCATTATTGGCAACATAATGTGACAGGAGTTTTGAATTGAACACATGACTTGATGTCTAGCCTCTTTTGCTTATACCCTAAGATGAATGAAAATACCTTTTCTTTTGTAGGGAAAAATCAAGTTAATGTCTTTCTAAATGTATGTTTTCTGCTTGCAGACAGAGACATTTAAAATCGCATATTCCTTAAGATCTACTGCGAATGGCACTATCTGTGGTTGTTGTTGTTGTTATTATTATTATTATTATTATTATTATTATTATTATTGTTGTTTATTTCTACCTTGATTTACTAACTACACTAGCATTACATGACAATGTAACAGCAATCAGGAATGAGAATAAGAATATATTTATATAGAAGTTTTGATGCATTTCAGATTTTACTACAAACTTAATCAAACCCACCTGAGTTTGCACCTGTGTATGGTAGTAAATTAAGCAAATTGTAAAACCTGTATCAAAAATTCTATTTCAGAAGTGTGTGTTTGTTCTAAATATAGGCTGTTCAGCTTATTGATGAGTAATTCAAATGTTATCTGTTAACATGTTTTTGTTTGATGTTGAATAACCCTCAGGCATTATGTTTTATGTAAGCAATAGTACGCGACACAGCAGGTATTATAGGACAGGCAATCGATTTCCATGACACTTAAGTGTACGAAGTCAGAGGCATTACTATTGATTAACAGTATAATCTAGTAAGTATCCAATTGTCTTGATGTGTTGTCATCATAAAATTGTTTTTGAATCCAAAATTTTTTTGAAATCATTTTTAAGACAACTACAAGTCCCTAAATTAAATGCCTAGGTAGTTTATGTTTTTTTTTTTTTTTTTTTTTTAAAGAAAAGGGTTGCTGATGACTAACCTAAAAAAACAAAACAAAAACTCCTTTTCACATTTCTTATAGCCGTGCCAAACACCTTTTTTTAAATAGAAAAAAAAAAAAATCATGGAGAGATTTGATGTGGGTAGATTAATCTCAATACCATTATCATGAGTTCTATAAAGCACATCATCATAAACAGGCTGACATTAGCACACTTTTGAAAAGCTCTGTCTATCTGTCTATCTGTCTGTCTATCTATCTATCTATCTATCTATCTATCTATCTATCTATCTATCTATCTATATCTATCTATATATATCTATATATATATATATATATATATATATATATATATATATTATAAATATAAATAATAATATATAGAAAAAAGCAGAATACTATATATATAGTTATAATTATATGAATCAATATTTTTACAAAATGTGTTTCTTCTTTTGACTACTAAGGATGCCTACTTTCAACTTGTATCCTTTGGCTACCAGACTGGCATTATTAACAGAAAAAGTTTAAGAGAAGGGGGGGAGGGGGGGCACAGAGAAACCAGTGCAATCTGGGATATTGTTTAAATACCGTAAGAAAGCTCAGCTCATTTACTCAGCCAGAGCACTGTGGAGAAAAATGGTGTGGTAATCCTGCAGAGTAGCAGGTGGTGCTTCTTTCATATCCGTATAAAACAAAAATGTGCGGTTGTTTTTCAATTTACTCTTTTTAATCTTTAAATAAGACGATTGGTAGCCTGTTGGCATGAAAATAGGCCTTGGGTTTTTATTCAAAGTTGAACGAAGGATGATGGTTGAAATTTTTTGGCAGGAGGCAAGCCATAGGCTTTCAGAGAGAGTGCTGTCAGGGGAAGCTTTTTCCAAATTACCTGCTGGGTCCGGGCTCCTTTATGCTGTTGTTGTGACAGGTAGATTTATAAGGCTTGAAATTTGTACAAATCAGTTGTCATTCACAGCAAGCTGTCAGTGTGTCAAGCTGTCATGCCTGCTGTGAGGGGATGCCTGAGGGGGTGCATGAGGGGGCAACTGCAGAGAAAGAAAATGAGTTCAAACAGACCTGAAACGGAGCTCAATTCTCTGGGTTTTCTGCCCCCGTAGAGCTGGCATTGATTTTTCTTGATGTTGAGCAACAGCAAACCAGAAATGACATGTTGTTCGTAATCTAAAGTCGCTGTTTATTGTCTTTTTAAATGGCAGCAAATCATGCAGAAGAGAATACAATGTGTATTTCTGAAACGTGCATGTTTAGCAGCATCCTGTTCGTGTCACTTTTTCCGGCCTGGTTGTTTTTAACAGGAAAGCGTGCTGTTGCATTTATGAGCACAACTGTCTCCTGCATTCTGTAGACACAGCATGATGTAAAGTTTATGTATTACTCTCCAAGGACTTAAGAGGAGCATATGCTAAATCAAAGTACAGCGTTGACAAAAAATAATGAATCCAGAGAGATGTTCCTTACAAAGGGTAAAAAAAAAATGCCTTCATTATTCCCTTTCAATAATAAAAGAGGTGTAGGCGGAATTATTGAATCCATACCAGTAGAATCACCATTCAGTAAAAGTGTCTTGTTTTTAGTATAACATGTCAGCCAGTTAAAGATCTCAAAAATCATTTGATCGAATAAAGCAACCCAGCATTACAGTGAGAAAACAAGCTGTTCTTTATAAATAAGAAAATTGTAAAACTTGCTTGATGCCTGTCGGGCAATAATTTTCAATAAAGGTGTGTTAATACTGTACACTGTAAAATGCGTTTTTGATTGTAAAAATGTGTTGACTGGATAAAACTTTCGTAACTATTCCTTGGAAGTCTGCATGGATCTGAAAAGCTCAAGATGTATATTTTTCCAACACTATAGAACACATGCTTTCTTCAGTTATCTGCTGTTGGTTTAATTTGCTGTGGTGGTGGAATGGTTCACCTCAAACTAACCTGCAGTAGATTCTGTTTCATTGCTACATGGAAATGAACTGTGGAGTTTTAATGCAACTTATAACAGATGGGTGAAGAACAACAATTGGTGTTTGATATACAGGTATTTTAAATGTGACACACAAAGAAATGTATGTGATTTACTTAGTTTCTTTCTTTCTAGACCCATTGACTTTAGTTGAGCCTACCACAGAAAGTTTATATGTTACAGCGTGTGGGTTGAATTCTATTTGGGGCTTTATTTCTTGCATAGTGTGCTGCTTAACTACAGCCACCCTGGCTACTTTTCAAACTTCCTGTTCTCTACACATCTGGATTGTGTAGCCGTGCTTTAATTAGTCATATGATTGTTTTTATTTTTTTATCCTTAGCCCACTTGGTTAATCCATCATCCATCAGGCAGAGTAAAAACTGGCCTGGGCCAGAAAGTGGGAAGGTGACACTTGAGCAACAGTCAGTACCAAGAGGTAAAAAATTAATCAAAGATTTCCATATAGCCATTACCAGCTGGCATCCATGGCCTCTAAGCCTTTGAGCTAAAAAGTCTACAGAGAGGCACATGGCACAGCTGAGTTTGTCTTGTAAAAGCGCAGCTGTCCAAAACATGACAGCTACAGCATTAGCAGGGCCATTAAGAGGTGTAGAACATTTCCAGGGAAATGATTTGAAAAATGACAATGCTGGCTCCAGTGTGATATTAATTATACCCTGCACTCATGGCAAATAAACTAAAATAGTTGGCACAGAAGACAAAAGAGTTGTCTTGTTTCTTTTTCTCTCTTTGATCAAACATTTATTATATAAAATTGAAGCACTTGTCTCTGAAAATAAGTGACTATGCTTCTAAGAATTTTGTCTCGTATCAAAATCACATTGAACTATGGGAAATAGAATGTAATAAGGCACTACAGTAGTGAGTATTAGGCAAACTGAATGTCTTGCTAAAATCACTTTACCATATAGCAGGAACCAGAACACAATTCATTATGTGCTATATTTAAATAAACTAGTGACATTTAAAATCCGTAAATGTTTGCCTTCGCTGGTATATTTAACAGTGCCATGGAACAGTGATTCAAGGGGAAGGAAGAAGTCATTGCAGAGAATATTATTCAAGTATTTTGTTTTGAAGGCTGCTTTTACAGTTAATTACATAGTGTACATTATATATATATATATATGGGATATATTATCATATATTAATATATGATATATATTATATATAATATATATATATATATATAGTTATACATTGTTAACTCGTAAAATTTTTGCTTGCATCACTTTTTTTTTTTTTTTTTTTACTATAAATAAAGATATGACAGCCAAAAATATGTTTCATATATTCGCTAGCTTATCTAACTAGGTGAGTAGTGTTTGTACACTATTTTCACAGTGGATAATAACGGAAGGGTCTATATAATAAACAAATATTGAAGTGTTAGCACTGTATATTTAGCTGTACACTATTGTATGTAATTTGTACCTGTATCTTTAGGAGTTAATGAAAAAAAACCCTTAGTAGTTTGTGAAACATGTGTTTGGGAACTCAAAGAAACATAAAAAAAATAAACCCCTATACTAAATATTGACAATGTTGAACAGGTTTTGGCTCAAAGTTCACCTTTGAACTCTGCTCTTTTTATTCTTATGAGGGTGACATTTTGTCTGAATTGCCCTTAACATGGCCTTTTCTTATCAATCATTAAAAGTTAGCAAAGCAAAGATGTTAAAGGCATAGTATTGTTTCGCTAATGGCAACCTTTGTGGTTTCTTAGATCCTTGTGAGCTACAAATTCCTTTTAATTTGTTGGAAACTTATTTGCACAGATTACACATCATTTTGTTTTCATCTCACAGAATAAAGAAAAAAGTTTCAAATAAGCTTTTCAGGTAACATTTTAGAACAAAGGTTTTTGGGACCTTTTGGAGCATGCATTATGAAATGAATTTCAGTGTGACCTGACTTGATTTTGTTGCAAGTTGTTTTAGATACAGACTAGGGCTGTCAGTTAAGCCTCCAAATAGCAATCGGTTAATTAGGCACACAAAATATCATCGTTCGAAAAAATATTGATGATTGTACTTGCCCCGCGAACCCCCCCACCCCCCGTGATTATTTTAATATCATTGCTGCTAAGTGAAAGAACAATGGAATGCGAGGGGTAATTAACTGTAATATAGCTTTGCGCGTGGTACTGTAGGAGTACTGGTATTAAAATGTTCTATCTAGAGTTATGTGAACTGGTGAAACTGGGTATGCGACGAACCGGATAAAAATATCAAGAATCCAGTTCCAGTAAGTGCTATTATGTTTTTAATAAATCATATTATTAAAAAACATAAAACAATGAAAATTATCAAAGACTTAATTTCTGTCAAAATGCATTTCATAACTACAGTATAATTGATATGTTCATACTTAGAAAAAACATGCACTTCGCTAGACTATATATTTGTGTTTTTGTTGTCCTTGTTTTGGAATACTGACTGATCGTGGTTGTGATGAGTTTAGTTTGACCTATTTTTTGCTCTGTGATTGCTGTGGTCTTTTTCTAATGGTTTTTATTCTGACTTAGACCTGTAGGACTTGTTTAAATGATATGTATATAAGGTGCCACCCCCCTGTTTACATATTGACATAGACATGTTTTTCTAAATAGTTTGGGAAATGGAATTGGACTCAAATTACCCAATTCCAATGACAGATACCCGAACTCGGACCCAATTCTAAAAATCAACTGTGGGCCGCACTAATTGTACTTCCATTGACCTAGATGTGGTCATCAATCAGGAAACGCAGACCGAGTATGCAGCCCAGTTTGAAAAATACATTATAAAAAACAGTATTATTTCCAGGTTTAACAGTTCATTTTGAAACTCCAAAGAAGCGCAACCTATATACAGTAAGTTTTCTTCAATGCGCAGAATTTATTTACATGTGGTTTGCCAGGAATACAAGCCTGTCGACCAGCTCCGCGTACTTACAAAGCATTTTCAAAACTGATTCTCTGGTAGTCAGGATGGGACCAGCAAATCAGATGCTAGCTAACACAAGCAGGAAAAGAAGAGCATTATTTGTGTGTGTGTTACAAAAATTGAACTATTAAGTCGATTAAGATTTTCAATTTAATTGTAGCAGCCCTAAGACACACTACATAGATACTATGTGTTGTTTGTTCAGAACTGTGTAGCCCTCTATAACATTGCAAGCTAAAAACTTTTTTGCAGATACGTATTTTTTTATAGTGTTATTTTATTATTATTATATCATCAAGTCTTTTACATGATATTGAAGACTGGAATTAGCAATTCCAAAGTTACACCAAGAACTCTGCAGAATATGGAAGTCAACACATACCTGAAGGGAACAGACTCATATTGTTCAGACAAGACACTGTTGCTAATGTTCATTGTGTTGGTTTCCCAATGCCTGTTTTGAATGATATTGTGCAGAGTTTGAGACCCTGTCACTTAGTTGGGTGGAGTCTTAAATTAGTTATTGGATCCAAATCCCTGTGTTGTTGCCAATACACTGCAATATTATTAATAATTCTCACAGCTCACCAGATTGAAAATATATAAGAATTGGAACAACTTTCATGGTAACATGTAGGACTGTGTGTTTATATAGTTTTTTTTTTTTTCCAGTACCTTAATAAATCTGACCCTTTTATAATGGGAATGCTTTCGGGAAGGATTGAAAGTGAATTTTCATAGTAAATAAGAATATATGCCAAGTATGAACAAAAAAACACCAACTGAATGTTCTTTCTACATTGTTATACCAATTACATTAAATTAAGCCTGGAATACATTGATATGGTATAAAAAGCAACCTGGTGTACATAATTGTTCTGCTTGATTCTCTGTAAAATAAAGATTGTGCTTTACTTAAAACTATGCATGTTAACAAAAAAAAATTGAAATTCTTAGCAGGACACTTTCTTCTTTGAGGTATCCTAGCATAGAGATGGGGGCCGAGGTGGGTGGGGAGTTGACAGTTCTTCTGTTGGAGGTGTTGTCTTTCAAATTAGATGTTTTAACAAGGCATTTTGTGGACATTTTTCATAGTATTGGCTTGCAGAAAAGCAGAAGTGTTAACCCTGGTGTCCTAGCTAAAATCCAGTGCAGGTCATAATGAACTGTGCTTAATTGATGTCAAGTGGTAGGGCTTGTCTGGTAATGAGATGTTTCTTACAGTAGATGTATGTTGTATATGCCATTTACATTAAAAATAGTAGGTTGGAAATGATGGTGAGTGATGAACCTAAATATAACTGTCGTATAACCCTCTTATGTACTGTACACATCTTTAGTACATTTGGTAAAGTCTAATAATGGCTGAATGGGGCTTTTGGTATTAGATTCCTATTGTTAGTAACAAAAAATGTCACATAAGGTTTAAGTGATATGAATAGCAACAGACCACATATACAGTGGCCAAAAATGTAATATAATAAAATTAAATGGGGCATTTATCAGCATATTGGACTTCATGGGCTATGTATTACTTCCAGTTCTACATTCAGGTTGAATAATGTTAAAATATGGTAATGGGAAACATGATATAATCCTATGTAGAAAAAAATAATAGGAAGAGATCTTGAATCATGTACCTTGAGTTCCAAGAATTGAAAATCTGTCTCTTCAATACAAGATGCATCTCATCTACTGGTAGTTTTAAGGCTCCATTAATAAATGAGTTGTCTGGTGCACTGTGGCCCTTTCAGGGAATGAGGCATTCGGCTCAGGGTTTTTGACTTGGGATGAGGAAATTCACTCCTTGTCAAATCATTTTTATAAATAAATAAATATGGAATAGCTGCTTCATTACTGGAATTAAAGCAGAGACAGTTTACTTTGGTGACTGATCTATGATAATCTTCAGCTGAGGCTGATGAAATTTTCCCTAATTTGAGATTAAATATTATGTCCTGTACAGTGCGTCTGTAAAACCTGTATGCATGAATTTACGGCTTTGTTGTTTTTTTTTTTCTTCAAAACAGATTTGTTCATTTTAAGTAGCTTTACTCTAGCAATGTTACCTGCGCTAATAATGGTTGTAAAAGGTTATACTATTAACACAGATTACACGTCATTTTAATAAAATGTATTTTATAGGATCAGTAGTATACCACAGCAATAGTGCAAAGTACTAGTATGTTCCCCGGGAGACTTACTTGGTAAAAATTTGACATTGTGTTCATACAGTGACGAGGGGTGCAGGGTTCACTTAGGCCAAGTTGCCGATATTAGCTGGGGATCTCACAGGGAGCGTTGCAATTGCCTGGGGAGGCAAAATCATCAGGGGCTGTTTCACCTCACCGCGCTACAGTGCCAACATCTGCTGTCTAGCTCCTGGGTGTAAAGAGGTGACTGCTTGGCATTCATATATCCTGAACTATTATTGTGAGTTGCAACAATGAGGGAATGTAATTGGGCATTCTAAATTTCAATAAATATAAATATAACGTACCATTAGCAATCCAACAAACATTAATGCGTTTGTAACCCGTTTTAATTGTACTATTGAGTTGTAGGAGGTGTAAATAGTTGGTATACATTTTTTTTTTAAATCCATTGCGTTTTGAAGATTTCTTTTACATTTGCTGCAGATTTTGTTTTTGAGTGAAAGCTGGTAGGCAAATAAAAAAGTGCCTTTCAATTTGAATTGCTAAAACCTGTTCACTTCTGGTGCCCATAAAATTGACTTAAGGTGCTATGAAAGACATGCCTTTTTCTAATAAATTTCTGCTATAAAACTGTTCCCATAGTTCTCAAGGGAGATGTTGAAGGTAGGGGAGTTAGGATAAGGCTTGGGGTAGCTTTTTCAGTAGGATATGTGGTGAGAAGAGAGCTTTCTTAAGTGAAATTGTACTTGCATGCTACTTGTAAAATAGCAGAGGTGTCAGGTCTTTAGACAAAACATAAATAATACTCATTGGTGGCTAATCTCTAATCTCTAAAGCAGATGCAATTGGCTATGTTTCATGTACCAAAAAAGTACAATTCCTGTAGTCTTATCCCAATGGGTTTGTTTAAATATCTACAGCATATCTCGGCCGATATCTGTGTTTGGCTGCATGTAAACCTTTTCAGGGTACACTTCTTGGAAACTTACCAAGCAAAAGAGTTCTGACAAGCCACATAAAAGCTGTTTGAAATGATACCTGCCAAATGCTAATCTTCTCCTTGATAATAAAAATGCAAAACAGAATAGTTGTCGGATTCTATAAACCCCATGAACATTCACCACTCATTTTAACAACACAAAATTGAGTCAGGAGGATTTTTTTTTTTTTTTTTGTCAACTGAGGATACAACCATGTGTCTAAAATCACCCATGCTTTTTCAGTGCCTTTGATGAAAGGTATCATCATTTCGCTGACTCCTCTTGTGTCTTTTTCAGAATATATTGATGACCGGAAGTCATTTAGAACATGTTTCTTGCAATATATTCTGTTGTATACTGATTTGGCAGATTCTTTTTTTCTGAAACTGAAGCTACAATGCAGATATAATGGATTTCTCTTAGATTATATGAACAATTTAGTGGTATGCGGATGTAAAATGCTTAAAGATTGGAATAGAACAATGTAAAGATTTCATTTTGACTGTGTCATAGCAGTAGAGCAGTTTAGCAAATAGGTTTAATTATTGATGACTTTGATTTTAACATGATTTTTACACAGCTCCACAAGCTAACTGAATACTGAATAAATACAAAATGTTGCTGGCACTAGAATTCCTGATTTCTAACAGAAATGCTAAATACTGAAGTTTTTAGCATTTTTCTCTCTTGGGCTGTTCCGTAAAATTTCGGCATCTGCAGTAAATCGACTGTGTAAACCAGAAACCAAATGCAATAACTAATTAGAATCAAAGGTTCTAAATTCTGTAATGGGTTCCTATACTCAAAATTGTTATTTTAATTGGTCATAAATAAACTCTTGCTGTTTTTGTGTAGGTTGTAAATACTCAGATGCTTCAATTAACCTAACCAGAAAGCATCAGCACTACACTAGGGAGGGGTGTTAGTGAGTTGCTGACATATGGATATGATCTCTGTTTCTCTGACCAGATTTGGTTTCTGCAGAGTGCGTGAGAAGGGTAGATAAATTTTGCCCACATAATATTATAGCAACTCATAAATAAATGGTTGCCCTTTGGTGCTTACAGTTTTCATTAAAGCGGCCTGAGCTTCGTTATTGACACCATAGGTGGCCTATGCAGGGAAATGCAGTAAAATTTATCAGTGCGCTTTCCTCACCTAATAAATCATCCAAACAGGGAACCATATGGCAGATAAGACCTTGAAAATGTGGCTTCAGCATGTGAAGAGTCAAGTTGCTGAAAACTTGAATGATTACAGTCCAAGTTTTTTTTTTTTTTTTCCCCCTTAGAATATCTTACAGTTATTTTGCACGCCATTTTCTTGTTCACCTTAACACCTCTTTGTCACATATTTTAGAAAAAAAAGTATTTCTATCTGTAAGAAAAAGTGTAGAAGATAAGCCATTTTTACAGTTCAGGCTATAGAGAGGGGCAGGGAGGTGCAGAGACTGATGGGAAGGGATGATATATGTAGCGGCTGTGTCCCAGCTCTCCTCTAGCCCGTTGTCATTAATCATGGCCATTAGCTTTTTTCAGTGCTGCCTTGTCTGCACTATGCCATCAAAAGCCAGCTTTTTCTTTCATATCCCACACTAGAAACTGCCTAACACTTCCCCCTAACTGCCAGTTATTTCTTTCACAAGAATGTATGTATTTTTTCTTGAAACCAGTGTTTTTTGTATGTTTTGTACATGTGTGTGTGCAGTCTGTATTCATATTAATTATACAGTATAATTTAATGTTTCCATGTCTCTAGCATTACATATTAAATTGCCATGCATAATTGAATGCAAACAATGGTTGTAAGGTAACGTTTAGACTCCATTTACGGTGGTATAATATCTTTGTCAGTATCAAAGCTGTCAGGTTTTGTTAATTGCAGTTATCAAAATGACAGTACCCCATGGTGTCTGGCTGTCTGCATCGGTGGGCAGCCTCATGTGAAAAATGCCAGCACAACTCGACTTCTAGACAATGTTAAACCTTCTTGATGATTGATGAATTTTAGAGCAAGATTAAAATATGGCACCTGAGGTATTTTCAGATTGTTATGCTGGGGGAACTTTTTCGAAGGTGCTGCAATGCTCTTTTAAAGGACCAGATGAAGTCACTCTTTGCAAATCATAGCAGATTTAAATATAGATTGACAATCAGAGAACTGTAATATCATATCAGTTTGATGAAGTGATTGTGAATCCATTTGAAATAAGATGTTCATGCATATTAAGTTGTACAATTTATAAGTACACAAGCACTGCAAGAAATCTGTCTGCAGTAGCTATGTTAGCTGTCGATGTCAGTAATCTTAATGCCAAATGTCCACTTCATAAATCAGAAGTAAAGTGCATATAGCACTTGGGTATTTCAAAGTACATTTTTAATCTGCATATCTAAAATGTTTTTCTCGTGTTTTTTTTTTTTTCACAGGTTCATTTTTGTATTCTTTATTAGCAAGCTTGCAAAAACAGACCCAGACTTATTTACAAGATACTAATGTGCCAACTGTCAATGTGCACTTACCTTTATATTTGTATGCCATATTTGGAGCAGTTAGTTGTTGTTTTCTTTTATCCTGCTCAGTTTATTAATTTTTTTGGACAATAAACTTCTCAATATCAGAAAACAGTAAGTCAGTGTGGTATGAAAACGGAGTCAGTTCTTTTCAACCAAATTAACAATATTCTTTAACGTTGTGGCTGACATTAGTCAGAGCAAGAGATACAAATCCCTTTTAATGCCTTGTGTTTTTTCTAATATATTGCATTCTTTTCCAATTCTACTGAATTGTGTCTAACCATGATATTGATCCCATAGCTTTGCTTTATGTACAACTTTACCAGCATTTTTTTTTTCCTTTTTTGCTTTTTGCAAAGACGTATGTTTTAGTCTCCTGAATGCATGTTGGTTCCAAATCGGGTACCCCGTCTCTGCTAATGAAAATAAACAACTGGTCACCACACTGACCAATGAAACTAATAAAGATATATAGCAAGGTCCTGGCTCATGGAGTCACATTCACACTCTCAAACTCAATGTGACATTTATACTAAAGCACCATGATTTTCCGACCTCAGTCAGTACTTCCAAATTCTGAGAAAGAAAATACCAGTTGACTGATTGTTTTCTAAATATAATATGCTAAGTAAGTGAAATTATTGCCTGCTCTAATGGTAGGTAATTAAGATACACTGCTTTTAAAAAAAAAAATACCAAGTGAGTAATATTGATTTAGTGGACCACTGTTTAGAAAGATGCCAGCAATGGAGGAATATTTTAAGTGCTGTAATGGGGCTGAATCAAGATATGTGTGAGAACTATCTACTAGATTATGTGCAATTAAAGGTATCAGGGCAGCAGAGTTCAACGTTTTTAGTAAAAAGTTTATAAATAATATATATATATATATATATATATATATATATATATATATATATATATATATATATATATATATATATATATATATATATATATATATAATATATATATGCTTGCATAATAATTATATATATGCTTGCATGCTATAAGAATAACCTGAAACATATAATTTGGCCCAAAAAAAAATAAAGAAAATACTGTATGCTGTACATTCAAATCTATTACTCAGAATTATTTAGCTTTCCAGTGGTTTCTAGATTTTTGGAATACGTATAAAAAAGTAGTGCATACTTTCTAAACCCTGTTTTCTATAGTGCTTTAATACATTATAAATACCTTGTTCACCAGATATTTATCTTGCAGTTAAGCAGTTTTTCCTTTGAAAATGTAATTGAGTAAATAGTGCGTTTGTGGCTACTAGAATGCTGAAACGACAGTCCAGCAGATTTGAGAGAGGAGAGCTTAGCGTTCATCTTTATTAACCACAGTGGTTTCTTGTTAGCTGAGCAGCAACCTGGAAGGCGACTGAGTCTGACAAGATTATTTGCATCTTGGTATAAAACTATCACTGGCAGCCAAACTAATTTGCTCTGGATTAAGTTGTTTGTCTCCTCTACCAGCTAACTATGCAATCTATCAGGGCCTATTTTCAAATATCACTTTTCAACTGTGCCCTTGAGAGACGGAACTGATAGGTAATATAGAGCAAAATTGCTATGATAACTTCATAGTAACAACAATTACTAAATCACAAAGATGTCAGTAATTCTATAAAGCAGGTACAAATGTAATAAAAGCATGTGATGTTTACGTGCCAAATAAATTTATTGGTGCATAAAAACAAAACGACATAGGTGACATTTTTGTAGCATTAACTCCTTTGTTTCAAACCTGTGAAGAGGCTGATCAGTTAGTCTTTACAGTTTTACAGTAGCACTGATAATACTTTTAATGTCATAATGAAAACAGGGAGGTGTTTAGCAAAAGGGAAAACAAGCTTTCAAAATTTTAATTTGCAGTTATATAAATATGTCTCAATTGTATTTAGCTTTTTAATTAAAATGTGTTGAAATATTGTTAATAGTCACGTTGAAACATAAAATCCCTTAGCTTTAAATAGTAAAACCTAAAAAAGTAGAGTATATTTTGGGTAAATAAGTTTAAAAAAAGAGGGTGTTGTTTTTTTTTTTTTTTATTTTAGAAAAGGTTGTATGTTAAGTATGGTATATATAAAGCTCATTGTGTCTATTATTCCTCATGCTTGAAAAGCATCTGGAACTGTTCCATAGCTAAACATGAGAAGCACCACTGTGTTATCATGGCTATGCAGTGAAAAGGAAAGGATTCAAGCTGATAGTCAAGATTCAGTTGTTCATTGGGTGCTTCAGATTAGTCAGCAAACAAAAAGCCATTAAGCACCTATTATTTTATTGCTTGCCTCCTGATGAATTTTCACTATTACATCCTGGAGGATTAATTGCTTTCAGTTCAAAAGTGTAATAATGCAATACATTATACCAGTATTTCTTGTCAGAAGAGAATCATATTGCTGCTTTCCAACTAAAGCAGGACTAATAACAATCTGCTCCAGACTATCAGAATTTTGTAATTAGTTCTGCAAATGTGTTTTAACCCACACATACTGATTTTTATGTTGTACATTACATTACATTTTTTCTAAATAACTGTTTTTCAAAACAGGAGCAAACATGTTTACCTTCCTAGTTATTCTGTAGTATAACATTCCATCATTAGACTATTAATACATTATAGGTGATTTTACTGCATACTGCTGCAGAGAGATCATCATTTAAAAAATAATACTAGTAAATAAAATGTTATCATAATTCAGTGTAGAATGTAAGGGAGTTTACATTTTTTTTAAGGCAATACACATTAAATCTGATTTTTCAAATGTGTTTAATGTAAAGGCCTATTGACACCAGACGCTTTGTTTTGTCGTGGCACGATGTGTCGTACTGCACATTCGCTTGTCACATCGCACCCTATGTGGTTAGACCTTAAGTATTATTAATATAAAGTTAGAAATAAGCTATGTGCAGGGTAAAAAAAAAAAAAAAAAAAAAAAAAAAAAAAAACCAAAAACAGACAATGTAATTTGCACGTATTACCATATAGACATCAAATATATAGGGCAGCTGGCTCTTTGAGCTAAAAAAAAAAAAAAAAAAAATATATATATATATATATATATATATATATATATATATATATATATATATATATATATATATATATATATATATATACTAATGTAACACCATTTTCATCCTTTGTCCTTTTGAAGCACTTTACAGTATATAAAATTATTTAACTGTCACTGTTCTTTAAGTACAGTCTGCCAGCATTTGCATTTCTAACTCTACATTTTCACATTATTATCTCATTGTCTGTCCTTACTGCTACCTTCCAGTGACTTGTTAACTAATCAGCTATTTCAACTTTCATTCCGTAAGCTTTATGTCTGACTATAATTAAATGAACATTAAGTCCTTTTTTTTTTTTTTTTTTACTAGCAAAGCCTGAAAGCTCTGATATTACAGTAATAAGTGTGAAGTGAATTTTGAATGGCATTTATATCTGTTCATGGGCTCTAAATGTTCGATTTGCATAACTAGTTAAAATGATATCAGAGCAGCATATTGATTTAATTCCATCTCTGAAAATTGTTAATTAATAATGATTATAAAGGTGTCAGTCCTTTATTATCTGCTTTGAATTGGTGATGATGTCTTTATTAGTAGGTTTTCAGTAATAGACCTTGGTTGTGATGGAGAGGAGCTTGGGTGGCTGATGTAGTGGCTTGTGCTGTAATTGTGCACCAGTGTTGTCTTCAGCAAACACATATTACATGATGAGGCAAATAGTTTGCATTTGTTGGTCTGACATAAGATCTTTTTAATTATGAAATGAGTTCAACCTTTCAGATCCTGAAACATGGTGTGTGCCAGTCTTGTAGATTATTTGAACTTCCATCACTGCCCATCTAACAATACAATATGATGCAGAATTCTCTAAATCTTGTTTAAAAGGGTATTCTTAGACCTAAAAACAATACAAGGGGTAAATAGTGTTCTGCATTCTTTAGTTTCCAACATGAGCCTGAAGGCAATTTTGAAATAATGGGTAGATTACCTATATTCATATTTATATTTTCGAATAATATGGCTCATCTTGACAATTTTGACTGCCTCAACTTCACATTGATGGCCTTAATTTTGGAGTATTGGGGGAGTGAAAATGTTACTTAAGCTGTAAAAAATGAATAAATACATAAAAAATAGAAAATACATAATGTCAGCGCTGTTATTCCTTCATATGAACTCCAAACATTCTATACTAAAGTAGTGCATGTTTAAAATGTTTGTACCTATATTAATCTGCCTGATTGCATCTGTTTTAGGTTCAGATTGGGGAGATGATTAGGGAATGGAGGATAGGTGTGAATTGGAAAGCTGATGCAAAACCTTTTAATTAACAAGTAAACAGCAATTAGTACATTTAGCACAAATAGCTCAAATCATGCAAGAAAATCTGTTTTTATTAGTATAATGAGTATCATAGGTCCATAATAAGAAGTGCTTAGTTGTAAGTAGAAGATGTTCACAAGATGAGAGTTTTAAGTATATTGTTAGTACATCCAATTAAATACAATAAGACAACACAACTGAAATCACCTTGCAAAATGCTGGGCAAGAATTTTTAAAAAAGGTACACACATCTTCTAAACTTATAATTTTACCATAGACTATATGGCTATGTAGTGGGTGTCTAGAACTGATTTGTTCAACTGTGTTCTTGTCCACTTTTGTAATTGGTTGTAAGTTTCATGAAAGTGCAGTAGGATTACAAGACAGGGATGATAATGGAGGGAGCTCAAGGTTCTTTAGGCAAAGTTTGTGGAAGCAGTAATGCAGTTCTCTTCCAACGTGTTTTTTTCTGTTTACCTAGACCCCCGCCTAAATATACTGTACTGTTGTGTGCTGCATCAGTTTAATATTCTTCCTCTCAGCTGTCTCTGCCCTTTTGACCTCTCTCTTTTACTGCCAAATTAGATGCCAGTTAGTGCCACTTATGTCGATTTTATGAGAACTGGACTGAAGCAGAAGGTGCCAGATTCAGACCCAAATAAGGGGAAAGTACGTCAATCCCTACTATAACAGCCAGTCTCCCTGAAATAACTTTAGCAAAAACAAAACAAAGTTATTCATGAAATTGTCACAAAATATTTGTATTGAAAAGAGAATGATCTTCTAGTGAAAGGGTGTTTTTAGATTAATTTGTATGTTCTATAAATTAGGAATTAATACCACCTTTTTAAGTTTTAATAAACTCACAGTAAGCAATTCAGTAGAAATGTGTAATGTAAACATATTTTATATTGCATTTTGCATTTTGAATGCTTTCTTGGTTATAGGCTTTGCAGTACTGTGTGATTTAAAATCAGGTTTCTCAGGATTTTGTTCTAAATTGGTTACAATAAATCAAGAGCAGTTTCCTTATATAGCTCTCATGAGAATTTCTTATATGTTTTAATGCTGCTAAAGTGAGAACTAACAGTAGTTCAGCAGTAAAATTGCAAATGTAAGCGAAAGGGAAGATTGCCTAAATTTAACAGTTCTGTGTTTATTTAGACAACTTTAGCTTTAATTTGAAATGTAATAATTCCCCTTTGAGGACTTTTGGGTTTACTCCTGAGAAGGAACACCAATGTATTGTAATTGTAATGCAGATTGCAAGAAAACTGATTTATCTTGCTGAAGACTGGTATTGTTACAAGATGTTTTTTGTCATAGATCACACAACAGCTAGGATGTTGTTTGTAATGCCAATTGAGCAGTAATATATTTGGAATAGTGTTTGAATTGCTTATTAGGATATATCCCCCTTATCGTGTGATCCTAGTAAAAAAAAAAAAAAAAAAAAAAAAAAAAAAAAAACAACAACATAGGGTTGTTGTCTTTTATTATGTGTAGTTTACATGTTTAGGTATATACACCTTTTTCTAGACATACTTCACTAAGCACAGATTGAAAAAAAAAAAAAAAAAAAAAACTGAAGCCACCGTTTGTAACCAACTGAATTTTAATCTTAGCATAGCAATGCCCCAAAGGCTGTAATTTGTCAAAGTGAACAAGGGTAATTATTTCATATATCCTTCCTCTTTATGGCTAAGGACATTGCTTAGGCAGATATTATCAAAAACACTATCATACAGAAAGAAGGTGCAAGCATTCAATCCATTTTTTCGAAGCAATATAAAACAGTGCATAATGTGTAATCTGATAACTGTTCTTGTGTACGCCAACCCTATCCTATACATCACAGCCCAGCTCAGCTCAGCTGTGATTTGAGAGAAGTGAACTCTGGGATTGGACTGGCTGAAGTTGATTAATAGGCCTGTGAGGGTGAAAGACTCCAGGGCCAAGCAGTAGGTCCATCCTAGTGGCATCTGATGTTGATTGGCTTTGTCCTGTGCGGCTGCGCTGGAAGAGCAGACATTAAGATTAAGTGATGCTGTCGTGTTGAGGAGCACTGCACTGCATCATTCGGGGAAGAGACAGCTGCGGTGGTTAATCCTTCATCACCAAGGGAGTGCTGCCAGCAGAAAGAGATACAGCCAAAGATAACCCTCCATAACTTCTGCTAAAGATCAGGAAACTTTGAGTTCACATCCATCTGCTCAGTTCTCAGTTAAAAATGAGCAAATGGTAGTACCAATAATAGTGAAAAAGTTTCAAGTCTCAAGTGAAATTAATCTAAGAAATTATACTCTGTACATATAACCTATTTTTCCTTTTCCTTTTATACTTTAAGAATTTAAAAGGCAAACTATGGCACTTCTTATTTAGAAGGGATAAAAAAAGTTATGGCTTAGGTATGAGTTAGTTATATTATTCTGCAGTAGCTTATCAGCCATGAAAAAGAGAAGATTGAAAATATAAGTACAGTGCTAAGGGCTATTGGATAATAAGTATATTCTGCAGCAATGAGATATGAAGAGAAAACATTGATTATCCATTTCTTAGCAGGACAGGTTTTGTTACAAAAGCTTGACAAATTTCAATTATATACATTTTAAAAAATGAAACGGGTGCATAATAAATGTAATTCTGCATATAATGTTCAATATGGAGTTAAACCTTCTGTCAATATGCATATATATGCACCCTGTATCTACATTCCAACCTTAAAAGAATGTGTGATTTTAATTTATTTAAAGCTTGTAAAGTTGCATTTAGTTTTATTGTATTTTAGTGGATAAGAAGGCACTGCATTTTAATAAATTATTTATTTGACGATACACAACCTAATTACATTGTGCTTTACCTTTTTAATGCTTCTACCAACAAGTAAAAATTGATTTGCAAACACAAAGCCTGAAACCTGTTAGGAGCTTGGTTAATAAAGTGACTAATGCTGTTGGTTTACAAGCGCTGGTCCTTCTTTTTGTCCTCCCCTATCATACACATTCATCAAACTCAGGTGGGCAGCTCAACCTAATAGCTGTTTAAGTTGTAAAAATGAATCGTAGCATGATTTCATGAACGGAATGAAATAAAAAGCTCTGTGAAATGTAATAATGAAAGAAAATGCTCTGGATAATTTAGTTTATTTGTAAAGACTTGCTGGAATCTGTTGTAATAGAGAACAAAGTGCAAAAAAGTACAGTATGTGCACTTTAGTGTTATATTCTCACGATATCCACTTTCTGTATGCATACATATAAATATACTTTAATGAAAAGTGTTACCAATTGGTGAATGGACAACACGATTCATTAAAAGGTTATATATGCAACTCAAGTATATAATATAAAGATGTTTTTCTACTGTGTGTGTTGTGGACCTGAATGAGATTTTTTGTTATGTTTCTATCAGTGGTGTCAGCATGTTTTAAACTGCTGGGCTTTGCATGTTTACAGCTGGTTTGATGCACCTGTCAGGCTGTGATTGACGAGTATCATCATTTAAAGTGTAAAAGAAAACGGGTGTGCAAAGGGAGACATGATGAACTGCCGTCTGCTGGCCTGAGCAGACACAGTCACCATTTTCTATCTTTCTTTCTTTCCACTGTCCTTGCCAGAGTCTAGAAAAGTCACAGTAAGCAGCTCTACCCAGCCTGTAGCCTTCTAATATCACTTTGGTAGTTGTCAGATCATATGAAATGTCAAAATTCATGTGGCCTGTGTGAGGAGATATATTTAGTACAGCTGCTGCATACCTACATAGTACCTCTGACAGTGACATATTAGTTATGCTGTCTTTTGCAATCTGATATCTTTAAATTTGCCACCTTGTTAAGTTTTGATTAATGTGATTCCATTTCGCTAAAGTAATTGGCTTGGCCTGTTGTAGAAAATAATCAGCCTTTCTATGGAACAAATGCTAGAACATGCTAATGAGGGAGTGCGTTCGTTAAATTGATGGCGGGGAGTGACAGTTATTAATGATTGTTATGATAAACAGACAAGTGCGAATCAGGATGAGTCAGGCACAAGTGACAGTTTAAAAATAACGTATATTGGAAAGTACTAACGAAGTAATATACTGTTAGGAAAACAATCATGCAAGTTGTCAAGGGAAGAAGTTTAATTATACAGCTGCATGGGCTGCCTGGAAGGACAAGGACCTGGCTGTTATTGGACACTTTCTTTGTTGGCAAGGGTGTAAGGGATATTTGTTGAGACAGAAAGGAGTACAGATTGACAAATTAATTTGTTGCTGTTTTTTGGGATATGAAGGAAACAGGGTCAGCATGTGTTAAATGTGTTGTCATGTGAGGTTTTTTAAACCTAGAAGCTACAATCAAGTTTTTATTGTGTTTTTTTTTGTATTTATTTGTTTGATCGTATATTTTGAGCTAGAAACATTTTAAACAGAATATGTATATTTGATTCTCTAAGTTGAGTGTTGTCTTATTAATGTAGTTTCAACATGGTGTCTACAGTGTTACATGTAAGAATCTTGCCTTGCATGAGTTTTAAAAATGTATTTAAGAAATGAATGCATTTTTTTTCTCTTGACCCTATTATTTGCTTTTGTTGTCTGAATAACATGATATCCTAGTGAAAAATGGTTTAGTGGCACCTTGCCCTTGTAAAACTGTACTTTGGTTCCATCTATTTCATTGAAGAAGAGGCATTGGTGTCATGGTAACAGAGAGGTTATAGCTTTGACAAATACCTGGTTTTTAAAATATTTTTTAAAGTTTTCTGTTATGGCTATTCATACAATTCTGAATGTAGTATTGTTAAAAAAAAATAGATACTGAGAATCAAATCTCTTTTTAGATTTTTGTTAACGTTCTCTTACAAAAGCCAGCACCAATGCTGAATTTGCTGACATTTTCTTCAGGTGCCTGGGAGATGATCCAAAGCAAACCTTCTAACTGTCAGAATATTCACTTCTCAATGGTTTGCACAAGAAACAATTAGGGTTTACTTTTATCTTATCCAAAGCAGTGAACAATCTGACTTTTAGGGTTGTTGTTGTTTTATTTTAATCTACAGATACAATAGACATCACAAAACAAGTACAACTTTATTATATATATATATATATATATATATATATATAATAAATACTGTGCATTTCAGTATTGTTTTGTGGTTGCATACTGGCTGATCTTTTGGAAATTGTATCTATTTTGCAAACTGCAAAGAAAGCATGCTTGTGATTGTGACAGTAAATATCTAAGGTCCTGGGCCTTTTGAATGAACCTGATTGTTTTAAAAGCAGAAAAGATCCATAGCCAAGCGTAAGTTTAGGCAATTTATAGTTATTTTGAAAAATAATAGTACAATATCTTCTGGACTTTCTCCATAGCTAGATTTGCTTTTAGCATGGATACAGAGACATACTGTTTAAAGAGTAAATAGCGGGGTTCTGAAAAATAGTGTTACACATCCTCATGTCTTGTTACAACTGTTTAAATAACATACCTTTAATTTTTCTTTTCATTGTTAACATCCTCACAACCTTTTATACTTATAACTAATGTCTGTTTCAAAGCTTTTCAAAATGGCCATTCTAGTGCACGGATAGTGTAAGGATTATTGTCCACATTGTCAAACAGGTAACACAGCACAATAACAATCCATGATGTTGTACAGAACAGAAAAGCCAGAGCACTTGTTATGTTTTTATTTTAGTGTTCATGCAGTGATTTAGGGGAGAGATTTCAAACCCCAGTGCACTAGTGTGGCCAATTTGAAAAGAGCTTTCAAACAGACTAAAGGTTGTCAGGATGTTAACAGTGAAGGTAAAAATTACAGGTACATTATTTAAAAGTTTTTGGAACCCCGCAACATACTATTTTAAATAAAGCCTGTTTTTTGATATGTGAAGCTTAGAAGACAATGATCAGGGCATGTGCATATTGTTGCTATAGTTTGGGTTACTATATTTTCAAATGTTTTAATTGCAATTGAAATCAATAACACATTTCTGTCTTATTGCATTGAGATGAAAATTTAAATCAGAGAATTACTTAATACCATTTTCACAACAAAATAACCTTTTTTAGATTGGTCTGATTTTGTGCTTAGGGCTGTGTTCGAAGGTTCGTTCGCTAGCCAGGGATTCAAAGGTTGTTTTAAACCTTCGAAGGTTTGTCAGACACCATTAATGCACTGTTTTTTTTTGTTTTTTTTCCTGTTAACAGAAACTGTTTGACAATATATGGATACTGTAAATCACATATTAAAATTCGACCTTTTGATTTGTATAATGCATATTACGTAACACAAGTTGTATTAAAATCCACTACCAAATCGTTCTACATAGCAACTCTATATGGTGCCCCTGCCATGTATGGAGCAGGGTATAGTATCCAAAGCACTGGGGCTGTACAATTGTAGTGCTTCACTAAAATATGTACTGAATATCTAGTGTACAAGACAGTGTGAGAGAAGTGCTATGGTAGAATATGTTTGAAACATACAAAATATACGATAACACTAATTATTTTAATTTAGAAAACTGAGCACCATCTGTTCCTCCCTCCTTCTAGCTCGTGTTATCCAGAAGCAAGCCTTTAATTTCTTCATTCTCCATCTCGACAGCAAAGTGTTGTATAGCATAAGCTGTATTGAAAGAAATTTCTCGAAACCCCTCTCTGTTTGGGATTTTTTTGTTAAATGCCAGACAACCAAAAAATAGTTGAATGCAAACTGTGCAAGCGACTCTTATCATGGAGATATAACCAATCTCTGGGGTCACTTGACAAGTGTAAGTTCATATTATTATTATTATTAGTAGTATTAATATCTTTAGTAGTAGTAGTAAAATGTGACTGATAACTTGCTTGGAATGGTGACTGTTAAATAAAGCTTTGTTTTGAGTAAGTCTGCTACAGTTGTGCATTGCAAGCTTACTGTACGTATCGCAAACATCTTTAATTACATGTAAATAAACAATGTGCATTTTTTTATTTAAATTATAAACATATGATTACTGTTCTAATATAATAGATTTTTAAACTACATGTGAATGTTTTATTCCATTTATATGGAGTACCCGTAAAATAATAGGGCTTTCAATCAAATATAAACAAGTAGCTATGGTTGACGTCACCAGTAAATTATGTAAATGAGTACCATCGAAGGTTCGAACCTTCCTTCGGTAATGTGTTCCGAACCTTCTAAGGTCAAAATGTACCCTTTGTTGCAGCCCTAAAAATAACATGGCTTGCACTCACTTGGGTTTGAATGGAATTGAATTCTGCCACTAGAACTGCTTTCCTGCATTGATACCATTTTGGCCTAAAGAAACAATAACATTTCGTCCCTTTGCTTGTATCATATGTTCCTTTTATTCACACTCATTTAAATGGAGAACAGGTGGCATTTTTTTTCAAACTACTGAAATACAGATTTAAATGTGAAAGCATACCGGCGCTGTAATGCTATTCTCTATATTGCTGTGGTATGGTATTACATTTTTTTTTCTACCTGCATATCCCTTAGGGGGTTTGCCATCATTGTATATATTTAAAAGCAGGTAAAACATAAGGCTTTTAAAACTGGCTAAAATCCATGAAGTTATCATTCTTACAGACGCATTCTTGTGGCTTCTTTTCACGGTTATGTTGCTTCTTGTTTGAAGGCTTAGAGGCCTGGCCATATGGAGTCTATTCACATGTCTCATTGTAGTCCAAGCACTGGTTTCTGTGCCCCTGGGGTTTCCAAAAAAGACAAGGCTAACCTCGTTGCTGCTTGGTGACTGTCATTGTTGGTAGACTACCTGTCAGTTCTCAGTTTTGTTGATGTGTGGAATAGCATTGGCCTGATGTCTAAAGTCACTTACAATTTATGTGAACCAGAGATGCTGCCAGCGCGGGCCTGGTTTAGAAAGATAAAGAAGACTCTCCAATTGTACGTTATTTGTTTCTCTGCTTACAGAAATTGTCATGTATTTTTTAAAAGGAAGAGTCAAAACAGTAAATTGATATGCCTTGAAACCCAAATGGTGAATCAAAAGCCTTTTTTTAAAACTCTCAATCTCAACAGTGTTAGTATTTTTAACAAAAATACATTTGGTTTTAAACACTGAACTCCTGAAGTTTGAATTGATTATTGATAAAAGCAAGTAACTCTTGTTACCTGTTTCTCGTCAGTTATGTTTTTTGTTAAGTTACCTAGAAGATGTGTTTATTTTTAAGTAAATTAAGTAGGCCTACATTTCTTCCCTTCCAAACTACCAGTTTGAAGTTCCTGTTGATCATTACTATCTTCATATGCATGACCTTCAATTGAAGACGGAATATTTTAGACAAGATGCATGCTGAAAAACTTTACTCTGCAGTGATGTGTTAATTAAAAAAAGAAACAACCTTCACTATTGCCTGTAATAAATGCAGAGATTGTGATCTCATTTAGACTTACCAGGATGGTCTAAAATGTTTTTGCTACAGTAGGCTTGGCAGTGGGTTAGTTGTATTTTACACCTGACCTCATCTGATTTATTTCATTAAAAGTATTGCATTCCTTTGACTTTTGCACTTGCTTCAAACTAGGGCCTAAAATAGTCTGATCCTTCACATGCCCTTTAAACATCCATGACTTTAGGCTAAAACAGATTCATGCTGTGAAATACCAGAGCCAATAGTCAGATTCTTTTTGGCTGGACTTAATGAATTTCAGCTGGAAAAATAGCCATTTCCCTTCCTAAATTACTAGATTGGGCAATTAAAAAAAAAAATTCCCCAGCTAATTTAAGGACTAGAGTTTCTTTTCAACACATACTTTCAACAAATTTGGCATTTTAAGAGTACTTCATGCATCACAATTATTTATGACTTGCCATAATAAAGTAAGTTATTTATGTTATTCAATTAATGCCATTTCTAATGTTTACACTGTACTTTTGAAAGAAATCCACACATGCCTAATTGCCAAAAATATTAAGCAATACAACTAAAGCAGCTATGTCAGACTTGATAGCCTTTTAAGTTAATAATCAAAAGGAAATTAAAATATCAAATAGAGCTGTAAAGTGAGATATTGCCCTTTTTGTTTTCATTAGGTGATATACTGTTCTCTCTGGTTAGATTCTGTATTTTAAAACAGTTTATTAGCCAGGTCAGTTTATTCCCACAACCCATACATGAGTCCTCATTTCCTATATCTATCTAGATATCTCTGCCAGTTTTAGACAACTTTGGAGTAACAACTTCTGTTAAGTTGGTTTGTAATTAATAGTAACACAAATATTTTTTAAAAACTTTATATTAGGAAGTGCAAACAAATAATAACATTGCTGGATTTTTAAAAGTTTTTTTGTTTACCTTTACTTCCCATACAATTTCAGTTCATATGGCTCTGGCTAAGTGTGCTGGATTTTACAAAACTGTACACTGCCCCATAACTTTGGCCATATCACCAATGCCGGCCCATGATTGATTAAAGGGACATCCTTGACTGACAGATGATCTATGAGGTTTTCCATCAGTGGGGGGAGTCAGACATATCAGTTACTTACTACACAGAAACCTCCACTTGTCAATCCAACACCAGCAGGGCTAAACAAGGTTTGTTAAGTCAAAACCATTCTCCTCCACGATTTTCTAACCTCCCGTTTGACTTTGTGCAATACACAGTGCAAAAGAGACTGTATATTATACTGTATATATTGTAGAGATAGCTTCTCTGTCAACTAACAAAGCAGTATTTGTCTTTATCAAAACTATCTCTGACCTGTTTTGTGTTTTAACAAATGAAATGACCATTTGCTGTGAAGATTCATTAGTCTTCAGTAATGTAATAGCAATTTTAAGTGGTAGATGGTATAGAAACAAGCAGCCAGTTTACATTACTTTTTGTATGTGGGGGTGCAAGTCATTAATTAAAATATGCCGAAAATATGACGTCTGTTTGGGACTTGTGCTCAGGAATCTGGGTAGCCTTCAGCATGGCTCTGCCCCGTTGGCGTTGATTATGAATGATTAATGGTTTAAAGGAATAAAAAGAGAAAGGTCAACGTCTGAGTTCGAGACAGAGCAGCTACACAGGGAGTAATTAAGATACTTGTGTAAGCATGATTAATAAGCACAAGCTGGCACAATATACTGTAAACAAGATGCATCCAGATGGTTTGCATGAGAAGACTTTCTTAAAAGGCATTTCATGTTGTTTGTTTTTTTTTTTTTTTTTTTTTTTTTTAAACAGTGTGATAAAGTTTGCCGTTTTTCAACTTAGTGAAAACTCATTACTTACGTTCATTTCAAAGCAGCATCTGAAATGAAACTGCCTTCTTTTTCTTTTTTTTCTTCTGGCACGCAGTCAATTTCAGTATTCCACAAATAACTACAGTCTGCATATAAATGGCTTTAACTCATCTTTGCTTAGTTTTCTTTTATGTTGAGTTGTATAGATTGTCCAGCTTGACAAGGTTCACCAGGAGACTCCCACCCAAAATCTCGCCCTGCTTCTGTGACTCGAAGTATACGAGCATCAGCTACAGCATTAAGGAAGAAAGCTGGGAGACAGGTGTCAAAATGGTCCAGCAAGCAAACCTAACGACCGCTAATCAGCTCTGTTGTTCTTTTACAATCCATGTCTAATTCGCAAGTTTCATTCTTTATGAAAAACAATTACGAGGTTTTGAAGTTCATTGTGCACCTACTCAGCTGTCTCTTCACATAAATGTAAAGTGGTAACAAGAAAATAAAGGATTCAGCAGGGAAGAAACACCTAAAGATTCCTTGGGCAAAGCATAAATTTTTAAAGTTGTATAGCTGTCGTTGTTCCAAATGGATAAAAGGCTAATGGGTTTAATCGTTCAGCATTGCCATTTGTGCAAAGTGTAAAAGCTGTGCTTAATAATGACCTGGTTGCAAAAATAGTTTTAATTTTGCCTTACCCCAGAAATCACAAAATCCAGTTAAATGGCTTAAGCAATTAATAGGGAAGTATGTTATGTACATTATCTAACTTCAACTTGTAATTGAACTACAAAAGTGCTATAGTACCAGTAATACAGGTTTTTTTAGTACAAGTCCAGTTTTAACCCAGTAGCTTTAGTAATTATCTAGGCATTGTGCAAAGAGATTCAAGAGTGTATGCAAGGTGTACATGGCAATATTAAAACACTGAATAATAAATACATTAAAAAAACAGTGATAAAATATTTTTAAAAAATACTAGCTGACACAAATGCTCAGCATTTTGGTGCTAGGCCTCAGTGTAGTGACCTTTGGCACATAACTGACAGGAGTTTCTATCGTTTAATTAACATTTCCAGATCCTGCTGGCTTGAGGGTTCATGTACTGTGGTTATGGGGGCAGGCAGTAGCTATGCAAACTTGCAGCTGCAACCAACACACCTCACCCAGCAGGGGTCACTGTTAAGCAGCAGTTTGGAAAAATCTGATGGTTAATGTGATAATACAGGGATGACTGACACAAAATATGGTGGGGGTGTGAGATATATCAATAGTTCTATAAATGAATACAAGGCCATTTTATGCAATGGGTCAGGAAAACATCATATTGTGTATTTTAAGCTTGTTACATAGTGTTTCTCTTACAAAATGTCATTTTATCTTTGACAGTGTTTTGTTGTAATTGTTTGGCTGTAATCATACAAGTAGTAAACACATTGTGATCAATAGGAAGCATTACCTGTTTGGTTAAATACGTACTTGTTTTAGTACTTGTGATCTTTCACACAATGGACCATTGTGTTAGCATTCATGAATTGCTTCTGCTTAGTCTTTACATACAAGCCATCCAAGGGACTTTGAAGTGCAAGTCACATTTGCTTTCCACTGCCGTTTGAGAAGGCTTTACAATAGGCTCCTTTAGGCACAAAGACATCAAACTGCCTCATTTTACCACATGTATATGCCTACCTTTTTAAGTCTGATCATTAGTAAATCTGTTTGTCAGTCTGTTGCCGAGGTATTATTCAAACACATCTATTGCCATCTATTTAGCCTAATAATAAAAGGTAAAAAAATTATTGGGCAGTTTTCATAGTCACAAACAGCAGGCAAGACAAAAATATACCTATAATATATTGTTAAGTACAAAAATTGCATCTCAGCCCAAATGGAAAAAAAAAGACATAAATAAGTGATGTTACTTCAAAAAGATGTGACAAATCATCGCCTGTTTATGACTTTCCCAACATTTTTGGGGGAAATTATCTGTATGTCTCTTAAACGGCTGACACTGGTTTTTATTAAAAAATAATTTCAGGCACTAAAAATGTCTTGTATTGAAATTGCCACACGAAAAGCTAGAGAATCATTCATGGGAGACCAAGAAAACAAAAACACAGCAAAGAAAACTGCCTTTGATATAAACCGTTAAAGTCATGGGAACTAAATACTGTATTATAAAAATAACAAATAGGGCTAATATGTATTGATTTAGGTTATAATTGCATCTTTGTGTTCTGGTGAATTCAAGACTTAAAATTCAGAATTGAAATTATTGTAGTCTACATTCTGTACTGAATTATTGTAGTCTACAGTAGACTTGCAGTTCCATCCATTTCTGAAAGGTTCTCGCCCTTTTCCAACTGTTTTGATTGCAGTTAGTTTAAACTCTGTAGACTATTAGAATTTTAGTTGGCAACTTGTATCTGTTCTTCTGTATATTTTTGTTCTCTCTGTGGTGTCAGTATAACAGCTGTTTTTTTTTTTCATTGTGTCTCTTTGGCTCATGCAATTCACAGTGACCTCACGTTACACTTAATTGGTTATTATTGAGGAATATCCGAATGTGTGGCATAAAGGTGTCTGTATTAGTGAGGGACTATTGTACAAGGGTAGGGGACATTATGACATAAATATTGACTCGATATGATATGTGGGCTGGACCACAGAGCAAGCACCAAACTCTGGATTTCTATTGGCTGCTCTGTGCAAGTGGAACAGGGGTGGTACTGGAAAACTTGAGTGCTTAGGAATGAAAAATACAGGGCTGCCATGCTGGTAAACAAAAGGTTGAGCTCAGAGCAGCAATCAGTTCAGAGATGAGTGAAACGTAAACAAGTCATAAATGCCAGTAGTACTAACCACAGCAACCAACCAGTGATCACCATTTGAATGTCCAGTCAATGTGAGAAAATTACAATGCTTACATGTGTATGATTTTCTCATGAATAAACTTTCCTATATCCTGCGAAAACGTGTTTTTTTTTTTTTTTTTTTTTTTTTTTTTTAGCAATACTTTCACTTTGACACACAGCCAGTCTACAGTCACTCACAGGTTGCCTGTGAGTTTATAACACAAACCTGCCTCATGGTCACCCAACAACAGTGCAATATCTTTCTTTACTGACCAAAGCATCTCTCTTTTTTTTATTGACATTAATAAATTAATTATGATTATTGCTTCAAATATGTGGCTGTTTCAAGAACACCCTAAGGTAAGTTGCTTTGTTAATTAGAGTTGATTACCCTTTTTGTTTTAAAAAACAAATACATGTTTGTTTTTACTAAAATCTAAGGCGTCCTACAATAAAATGTACAATGCCACATATAAGTTGGTTCAGGAAAAATAAATCATTGATGAATCCATAATGGGCCATATTTTTCATTTCCACATTGGTACGAGTATATGAATTTTGGTGGAGCTTGGAGTCGCATTTTGTGGAAATATTCTTTAAAAGCCGATTTTTTCCACCATGCGTGGTAGTGATGTCACCAAAATAAATGCTGATAATGCCTCAGGCTACTAACATCCTAAAGCAGTTTTTCAATCAGAGTTTTGTAAATAAAATTAGATGCCCAGCTAAAATCCAATATACTAACCTTAACATAAATTGCCAGAGTGCAGGGCATCTTGAGCGCTTTACCATATAAGTATGTATTTATACAATCAATCTTTAATTGAAGACTTGCAGTTCTGTAGGACATACTTTTTATTTTTTACTTTAACTGCATAACTGCAACTTGGCATCACTTCTTAGGGAGAATTATTAAGAGACCTTTGGCGTTGTTCCAGTTTCAGGAGCAGTAGACTTCCCAGATTTTTGGGCAGATCTGTAACAGACACCAAGTGGCAAATGGGAGTGTTGCCTTTCCAGAGAAAGATCATCAAGTTCCCTTTCAAATTCAAAGACGACCAACAACCATACTTTTGGGATATGTCTGCCACAGGTCATAAAGGTAATAAATAGCCACTGCACGGAGGTCTCACCCTCTTTTGCTTCTCTCAGCCAGGTAAGTAAGGTAGGTATAACTAACCTCTTCCAGTTGTGTGATTGACTCTTTTTAAAAAAGAGCTCTTTGAGTTTTTTGTAGTTCTCTGGTAAATTATTGCTGGAAGTCGACTTGCCACACACTTCCCCTGAATCAGGACTCAACAGCTGAAGCCTGAGCTTTTTTTTCTGCTTCGAGCAGCTTTAAAAAAAATAAAATAAAAATAGAACCAGAGAGAAACACTATCCTTCAGCAAGACCCAGCTTTGCTGCATCCGCTGTGGAGTCGAGGACCCTGGGCTACCTCGACGAGCACAGTCTACCTCTAAAGGTTGCTGATTACTATTGAAATATAGTTTTCCAAAACCCTTACACTCCAGCTTGCTGTTGATTGTGTGTGTGTATTACTGCATTGCAGTTAAAAAAACAAAACAAACAAAAAAAACAAAAACAAGGCATGACCGAGGATGTCACTCCACAGTGGGGCCTATCGGCAGCTTTGATATAAAATGCTCGGTGAATACCTATCCTGTGGCAGGCATATCCCAAAGGTGTGGTTGTTGGTCGTCTTCTCTTTCAGGGAACTGGGGTAACCTAACATTTATACACACCATGTGACTTGAAGTTCTTATGCAAATTTTCATGCAGTGTTGTTAAGGTGTACATAGGTTATATGTTTGGTGTAATCTTACTAAATGAAAGGACTACATATTATTGTCCTATAAACCTGTAGGATTGAACTATATATATATTGTCTAAAAATTTCAAAGCATGAAAGAAGGTATGTAATTTATACCGTTACTAGAGAGTATTACGTATTATTTAAGTACAGTTTTTACAGTACTGCTTGGCAGACAGATTTAACCTTGTCTTGCTCTTTCTGGTTAAGTAAACACACAATATTCACAAAGCATTTCCACCTGAGCCCTTTTGACCTACCTGGAATAATAAGCTTTGAAGGAGCCCTCAACAATTTTTGCTGTGTTTAATTGCTGTCTGTTTGCCATCATACATCTACCTTAAGGAGAATTATTCTAAAAACTAATCTGACAGGTAAATCAGACGCTGTGTGAGATCTGTGTTTGCATTAGTCTGCTTGATGCCAGATGAAGGCCTGTGGGTATGTGCCTTTGCCAGAAAGTCAACAGGCTAAGGGTCTATAGCCTGAAGCCGAGGCCTTTGATTTAGGTCTGACTGATGGGGAGGTGTTCCCACTCCTGTTTCTTTTGAAAGCTGTCACTCCCCAGTGAAATTTGCACCACTGAAAAAACAAAAACAAGTGGTGCATAATGCAAGGTTGTTAGCAGTGAGATAAAACAAGAAAAACACTCCTTTGTGAAAACTGTAATTACCCAGAAGGCAGTATACTTTAGAAATAATTGTTTTTGTGTGCAAGTTGCCGTTTCAACTGTTGTTAGGCAGCTTTTTGTCTCCTGAGTTGTTGTAATGATACCAGAAAGTGTGATAGTCAGATAGTCATACCTGCCAACTTCTGCAAATACAGAATCTGGAGGTTTTCTTTTTTGGGGGTGGATTAACAATACCTGGACTTTTTATACACAGATCAGTCATATGCTACAGTATCTGACAATAAGCATTGTACTGTATAAGAATTGTTCCACATATAGTAATTAATTTAATATATATTCTAACCTTTTTATTTACTGTGTCCCTTGAAGAGCGTGATCTGTGGCAGACATAGCCGCCTTGGGCATCATGGCTTTACATTTTAAAATACAGCCTTTTTGTTCAAAAATCCTTGTGCATTCTCCCAAAAAAACTAAAGTGAAATCACCTCTATCCAAGTAAGGATTACCGTTACTTGTCTTTGATCATTAAGGCTTTTCCTGAGAACTTCCAGTGATGGCCTTCGAATGCGTATATCAAATGAAATGAATATGTAAATAAAAATAAAGGGTAGTTTTTGTTTAAGCAGTGTTTACAGGACAAGTCTGCTTCTTATTTGCACTGTAAAGAGGCTGCAAGTCGGCGTAAGTTTCCGTGGGCATTTACACAATGCTAGCGTCATACATGGAGGGGAGGACGATAAGGGGGCTGTAGTGGAGGAGTGTTAGGATCCCATGCAGTGAGCCCCATAAAGTAACACAGATTCTTAGATCAGTGGAATATATATATATGATATGATTTCTATAATTTGTAATTGTTCGATTGAAAGATAGAAATTAAAGTAGAGATTCAGCTTTATAGTAAAACAACAAAGGCAAAAACAAATAACAGGCAAAAACGAATTTCATACTTTGACAAAAGTATGTAGGGCACCCTTACATTTGTATTTTGTGTGCCCATCCTTTGCTTCCTTTACAGCTTGCAGTCTTTTTTTTGTATTTTTAACCCCAGGGAGTACGAACTTACCGGTATGTTCTGCAACTTTAAACTTGAGTTACTGAGCCTACAAAACCCCTGATCACATGATATTGTAATACTAGGTTTCTGTAACACCTTTTATTGGTCTCTTGCGCCTTCTGCCACATATTAACTGAATTACATATAATTATCACAGTCACAAAAAATGTCAAGAGTGTTTGTAAACCAGCGAAAATCGCTCAGTAATAATACTGAATTCAGATTCTGATTTAAATTCAAATATATACAATTCTTCCACTGAATCAGAGGTCTGTGAGTGTGACAGTGAAGACATAAGCGAAGAATATTTACCGTCAACATCAAGGGACACCAAAGAGGCGGCGCCAAGCTCTGTGCATTGCTCCATGCTTATTGCATATATCATACACTGATTTTTTTGTTAGGACGTGTGGTGGTTGTTCCACCTTTTTGTCTATTGTTTATTGCCTGCATGTTTTTTTTAGTCAAAACCTTTCCCTATGACTAAATTTGAAAAATATGTATTTGTTTTATTTATTTATGGTAAAAATGATTTGTCTGTATTTCGCCAGCATTCATTACATACATACAAACATATATAGTAGCTTTCAGCTTGTTTGTACGCTGTACTCGTAATATTTAAACGCATGCAGAAGACAGAAAAAAAAACCTCATTCCCATAGGACCGGCAGTGCATTTTAGAACTCATTACTCAGAGTTAAACCAGTTCCTGGCATGTTTCCGGAGATATTTTTGCCCATTCTTGAACACATACAGCTTTGAGTTCTGCAGTCGATTTTGGTTTCCTTTTTGCAACAGCAGCCTTCAAGTCAATCCACAACTCGATGGGATTCAAGCCTGGGGATTGAGATGGCCAATCCATAACTGTAATCCTTTTTTTCCCAAAAATGTCTTTGTAGACTTTGCAGAATACTTAGGGTCATTATCTTGCTGAAGTACCAACTTCCATCCAATAAGCCTTCAGGCACTGGGTAACAAGTGAAAGTGCAAAAGTTCTTGATATTTTGCAGCATTCATTGATCATTCTACAATACAAATGTTGCCAGTGGCTGAGGAAGAAAAACAAGCCCATACCATCACACAACCTCCACCATGTTTAACACTGGGTATGATCAGCTTTTCTTAAAAATCTTCTCCTTTCTTCCTCCAAACATATTGTTGGTTTCTTGGTGAAAAAAGTTATATTGAGGATTCGTCTGACCATAACATTTGGTTGAAGAAATCATCAAGCTTCTTCAAGTATTCAGTGGAAAACTTTGATCACTTTCTTTTGTGTATTGTTTTTAACAAAAGTTTGCATCTTGGTTTTCACCCATGGACATTCATTTATCTTGTTAAGGTATCGTTGAGTTGTTCGCTCATGAATTTCTTGACTATCTTCTCTCAGTTCTTGTGACAAGTATTTTGCAGTAAACCGAGGATTTTGCCGGGCTGCTCAAAAGGTTATTTTTCTAGGGGTTGCAGAAATTTTTCTTGGTCTTCCACACCTGGAGCTAGTTGCAGTAGTTCCTGTTCTTCTGTGTTTGTCAATAACAGCCCACACAGTGCTTTTTGGTAAACTTGAGTCTTTCTGCTATTTATGTGGTAGTTTCTCCTTTTTCCTGGTTTTTGTCATTAACTGTCCAAATACTTTTGTCTGTGTGTTTCATATATATATATATATATATAATATGCTTGTTTTAGAAAATTTATTTGAAGTAATAATATATTACAATTGGCAATCTAAATTTATCAGGAGTTTCTTACTGCAAGTCTCACTGGGAGATCAAGCTCTTATATCGGAGGTTTCCTGTCAGAATGAGGAGACTTGTCAGGTCTGGATAGTAAATCTCAAGATGCAGAAATGTATAATTTATGAAAAATTGGTAACACCTGAAATGTGGTTGGTTTGTGTGGGAACCAAACACACTTAAACAGCTTTTATACTTATAAGTTAGACCAAGGTCGACAAAGGACTGTTTAGATGTAAAGATGTTTACTGTATATGCTGTATACACTTGCCTGGGCCCTAAACCAGCTTTGGTCTTGAATGTGTGTGAATAGCCCCTCAACGATAGTGCCTGCCTGGTGATGTTAAATCTCTGTGGTGACCTTACATGGGGAATGTGATGTTACTATGGTGAAGAGGACATAGTGGTTGTTTATTCTTTGTATTTAAATATGTTTTAAATATTCCTTGTCCGTGCCAGGGTTAGCCTGTGTCCTTATTTGTCAACTAACACTAACTAGCTACAATCTGATCTTGCATGCAGAGGAGAAACTTGGTTGATACCCTATCTGTATAGGGTAAAAATGTGTATATTTTTCTAATGCATGAAAACTTTTTTGAATTGCTCTGACACACAAATCTGACCCCAAGCTGTGTTTTGTGTATCTCCTGGTATAGGCTGTCTTTAAGCTGCAACATGTTAGTACATTTTTTTCAGAGGGGAGAAACACACCCATTAAAGTTACCAAACCATATATAAACAACTAAGACTTTTAATTTAGGAGCTTTCTAAGTAGTCATCAATTGCACTATTGATGATTTGGAGTAAATCCATTATGTATTGTAGAAAGAACTTGTTCCAATCATCAGTAACCTATCATTACTTTCTCAGTATTTTAAATCAATGATTTATTAATTTATGTATATTTGTGAAACAAAAGAAATTCCTAGCAAGAAATATACTGTATTGTTAATCTAATAACACATTTGAAAATACTTCATAAATGCATAAATCAATTAATGCATTTTAAATAGCACAGTCAGTATCTGCTGAGCTATACTGCAGACAGTACCGTTGTTTCATTAACAGGTATAGCTTTGTTGAAACTTGCCTTTTGAAAATATATCTTGATGAAACGTGTGTTTATAGATTACCTATTATTTGAAGGCAGCTTACAATGTATTGAGGTATAAGCTCTGTGAATTTCAATACGGTTATTTTACTGCTGTTAGCGTAACAACAGATGTAAAATGTCCGCTGGCTTTACTAATGCCAACTTAGTTTGTTTGAAAGCTCCTCAAAGTAGATGTTATCAGGGCAAGCCGGTTTCTGCTTTGCCGGCATGCAGTTGTAAATGCAGCTACTATGTGCTAAGGTGCTGACCCTATATATCACAAGGTCAGGAGTTCAATTCCTAGCCCAAAGAGCACAAACTGGAATTTGAACTTTTGAACTTCTAATGTGAAGGCCAACACTGTTACTAGCCTGTGTGTGTATATACTACCAGACCAACAAACCACCATATTTAGCCAACTTAGAGAAAAGGTGAGACTGCACACAGGAGAAGGCTTTTAAATGTAAATTCTTGATGGGGTTACCCCATCAGACAAAAAAATAGATGCTTACTTATACTTGGTTGCCTATGTTGATTAACATGAGATGAAAAATATGATGGGCTAAGTTCCCGGAGTCATGAATTCAGAAGTACCACCCAGCTACTGTAGTCCAACTCGATAGTTAAACTGTGTTGGTGCTCCAGAAATAATGTTATTTTCAAAAACAGAATTATCCAAAATAAATCTTTATTTTTACATCCTCACCTGTATTTTGTAAATATATATGATGTGTTGTCTTTCTCTCATTGCAGGGATGGAAATAAGGCTCCCATTGCATAGCAGTTTCCCCCATTCCAATTATTTTATTGAGCTTGATTAACCACAGTGTGTCTTAGTAAAACCTGGAATGGATCAGTATATTGTTTGGTTGGATCAAACTGCTATACAAAGGGGGTCTTCTTTACATCCCTGCATTGTTTCATCACAGTATGTTCATTATTATATATATATATATATATATATTATATATATATATATATATATATATATCTAGAATAATATATATATACCTATGGATAGTATCATAGACTGGGGCCTTTTACAGGAACCTGAAAAATGTACCAGACACTTAATACTGTAGCATACATTTATAAATGTAGCGGATCTCATAAGGTCTATACATATTGTCAACAGCATGTTGAGCATCGTTTCAGTTTATGGCACTTTGCGTCAAGGTGTAAAAGGTTATTCCAGTTTGTTGTGCAAAGCATAACATTCTGTGAAGCGATGGAATTATCTTAACACAATCTTATCTTTTAAAGCATATTTGTGTTTCAAACAAATGCTCACAGTACCTCAGAAATACAGAACTTTGTATTTGTTTTGTATTTGTTTTTTCTAAAATTAGTTTAATAAAAATAAACATGTTCAGGAGAAAACTAGGATATACCTGTATATTATAATACATATTCTATATTAATGCAAAGCATCAACTGTAATGTTAACACAATCTCAAAATGTTCATAATTTTTAAAAAAAGTTAAATATGTAGAAAACAATATGATTTGACACTATCTCTCAAGCCACTGAGGCAATAGCCCTGCTGCTCTGATTGTACTGGGGTATTTTCCCAATCATTTCTTGCCCCTGGTTTCTCAACTTAAGGTGCACTTTGATTGTACTTGCAGCACTTAAACACTGCCTGGTTATTTTTCACATGAATATGGTGAACTTCATATTCAACCTTAACTATCTGATACATTCCTCAAGCTCTTAGAAATGCCTTGGCATCACATGAGTGCTTACATCTAAAAGACAGCTACAGCAGCTTGCATTCTTTGCAGTATATTGTTTGATTTGTATTGCTAAAAGTAATAGAACAACTTGTTACCTGAACATAAAATGAAATCTGCTGTTTTTTTTGTTTTTCATTTTTCATTTTTTGCTTGTTAAACTGATCAAAATGATGACAACTACAAAGCTCTCTTTTAAAGCCTTCATATGCTGACATATATTACTGATATTTGTCATTTCACCTGCTGTAACTGACAGTTGAAATTAGCTTTGTGTTGCATTTGAGATTGCTTCACTGTTTGGGAGTCAGGTCAGCTTTGTAAACCTGTAGTGCTGAATAATTGTGTTCCTATTGTCTGGTGTGCTCCAACAGCATGAATGCAAAGTTCAGCAAAGAACAAACAGATTTATATTTACCAACTACTGTATAAAAACAAATCACAATACACAGACAGTTCACTTGATTTTTCTCTTATAGTTAAGAACATTAATAAATTGGGCAAATCATTTTCTGTTTCTTTAAAAGCATGCATTTCTTTATTTAAGAAGCATGCTGGTAAAAAAATGAGATCTTTGGTAAATGTAATATCTCTAATCCTCTGACATTGGATCTCTTCCAGTTTTTTGCTAGCTTTTTTAGCATCACTGATCTTTTATTTTTGTGTGCATTGGGTTCTGTTCTTGTGTTAGTGTTACACACACAATACATTTCTTTATCTCCTCTTGTTAATACAACCTTGCTGTTTAAAGTATCCCTGTATCTTCTTTTGAAAAAAACAATTTCCAAGTTCTGACAATTAATCAGCGTTACTAGGATTACTTCAAGAATCCTACTTACAGTCTTTAACAGGTGGCACATGTTGTGTGTATTCCTCTCTCTTTAATTTGTATCAACATAATCCCCCTTTATTTTGAGTGGTTCATTTGTGTTGATAGAAAATTGTGCGCCATGGAAGAGAAAAATAAACTCAGCAAAATAGGGAAGAGTATGGTATAATAGGCACCTAGCATCATTGACCAATATCATAAGATATAGGTTGGTCAGTGCGATCCCTACAACACTCAACAGCACGCTCTGTGATGCAGGGTTTTTGCAATACATATACCATATCACCATAGTCTTTTATTGCTGCTGTTGTTGTTGGCAATAATTTAATTTCTCTACAGTACTTTCCTTATCTAATGCTATATATGTGAACTGTTCAAGTAACTTTTTTAGCCCTAACCTTGAAATCTGTGATACAGCATAAAGGGCGTAGTATAGTGTTTACATTGCCCAAACCAGTTATTCTACTTATTTTTTCTGTAAAGGTGTGTTTACATTCTGTGTAGTGTAGTTTAATCATATGAATACATTTTTAACATAGTAAATAAAGAGTACTGAAGTTCACCCCATTTTCACTGTAATTTCTTCTACATACCATTGATCCCCATCCCCTCCCACTGAGTCCCTGTTATAAGGTAGGATCTGGTTTCCTCCACCAGGCTTGCTTAATTGTTTGACATCACAATAGCTAATTAGCTTGGATCCCTAAGTCTTCATTCCTGTTTTTTCTTTCTTTTTTTCCCCTGTTCTCCACCCACTATGCAATGAACTTTGTATGCACTTTGACCACTTGAGCCTGCTAGTTCACTAAACCCTGTGGCCTTTTCCTGTTTGATTGCAACCGTAAGCACACCACATTTCAAAGAGGTATGGTCACCTGTCTTGGCACAAACCTACTCTAGGCATAGTTCAAGCCACACTTGTTTTCATGTTGTTGCTTGGCATTACAAGGATAACAACAAAAACCATGAGGTCTTGACCCTAACCTTTTGAACCCTGTCATTTTGCTCTTTAAAGTTCTTCAGTTAGATCTCTGACCTCTGGACCCTGGTGTTATTTATACCCACATGCAGTTGTTCCACTTTCGTATTCTTTTGTCTGTTTTGCAATATTTTCTGCTATTTCTGTTCTGTCTTTCACTATGGCTTCAGGCAAGCACAACACAGTCCAGCGGAACCTAATTAGTTAACACAACACCTAATGACAAACCAACAATTTAGTGTACACGCTGTTTTTTTTTCTTTCTGAATCGCATTGAATTAATTGGGAATATTATCTGAAAAATCACTGCGTTTATGAACTTGAGCTTTTGAGTAATATCACATTGACATTTAGCAAATGCAAAATCAACTTCTCCAAAATGTTCCTAATATTTATTTTCTCTGTTACAACAAAAATGTGTTCTGAAAAGACTCATCTTAATTGTGGGGAAGGAGAAGCATATTAACACTGTACTGTGTTAGTTGGAGAAGTATTTTCAGTAGATTTTTTTGGCTGGAATAGTCAGTTAGGGTGGCACATAATGATATAAGCAGCATCCACAATAACAAACCACACAGAAGATGTAGATATAAACTATCCATGTAAATGAGAACACAAACATATTAAAAAAGGAGTAGCCATGGACTCTAACTATAGAAACATGATAAACTAAATATACTACCCAATATTAATGAAATTGTTTTAAAGGAATGTTTTAGTTTTTGCAACATTGTATGTGCAGAGCATATGCCTACAAACTATAGAAAGACGTGAATTATAAGCATGCTTCTGTTTCAAAAGGAGTCCCCGGTGGTTCACCTAGTATAGGCTGTGGTGTGTGGAGTGTGAAGCGAGTTTCAAATCCCTGTTGCACTAAACTGCCAATCTCCCACAGGTTAGGGAGGGAAAATCATCTGTGGTTGTTTCATCTTAATGTGCTACAGTGACTCCTATTGATCTGGTGTACTATTACCATCTGCTTTCACACCCATCCAACAAATAATATCTTTTTGTGTAAAAACCTGTTGTAACTTAAATGTGTAATTTAATTTTTGTATTTTTATTGAACTAAGCATAAACTGTTAATATTGTAATAATATGTAATGTATGCATATGCAATAAAATGTGTCTAATTATTTGTAGTAATCTATTCTAGTATTTTCAATGGAATCATAGCTTTATTCTTTTATCACTGCCATCATGTGCAGACTGCCAGTGCCCATGTGGGAGCACTTTCTGTGATTTAAAGCATTTGCAGCTATAATTCTGATTTAGAAAATGAACCTCTTGAAGCAGAGAGTTAATTAGATGCAAACTGAGTTATTCCGTGCTTTAGAATAAAACACAGCAAATAAATTATCTCCTGTTTATAAAATGCTTTATGTCTGTCGGCTGTCTGTTGCTAAAGAAGCTCAGAAGCCTAATTGCTTTTGACATACTGCCAAACAAAAACTTAGAGATGGACCATTCAGTGTCTTGCAATGGGAAATATATTTTAAATCCAACCACTCCTTGCATGTTAACCTATTAAGTATGGTTCGGTTGGGGGGAGCTGGGCTCACCTCATGACCTGGCTTTATTTACGGATGCTTCATTCACAAGTTCGGAGGTCTTTTAAACAATCAGTGCTTTTCTAGTGCATGGACACTAGAAATTGAAAACCTATCACCGCATCTAAAATCCACAGCTCTTCTCAGAATTTACCCAATAGTCGCGGCTGCACATCTAGGTGGTCATCTTTGGTCAAAGATTACTTTTCTTTTGTGATAACACATCTACAGTTCATATTGTCAAAAAAAGCCGTTCCTATTATGCAGTTACTGCAGCGGTTAATATGGATTTCACTATCAAATTTTCTAATCCAAGTGCGCCATCTACCGGTCATTTATAATAATGCAGCTGACGCTCTTTCTCGTTTACAGATTTCCAGATTTCACCATCTGGTCCCTGCAGCTCTGCCAACCCCAGCAGTGACAACCAACTTCAGCCAGCTAATTGTCAACTGAACCCAACTATGAGCGGACTGCTCAATATAGTGCAAGAGTACATGACTGCAGCACTGGCTCCTTCCACCAGATCTTGTTATTCCACAGGCTGGACCACCTGTTTGACTTTCTGCTCCCAGAGCAGGATTAATCTGACCCCAGTCAACCAGGACTGGATTATGTCTTTTATAGTGCGCCCAAAGGACTCTTTACATCTTTCACCAGCTACAATAAAATCCTATCTGTTAGGAATACAATATCAATTTTGCTTGCTGTCCATTACCTCCACAACCCTCCTTTCAAGCTCTCAGACCGCTTCTCCTTCTCGTCTGCATACCTCTATAGATATTCTAGGCAATTTGATTTCAATCCTCTGTCAAGGTTGCTTCTCTACATTCGTTCATAATAAGCAGTTCCTTCTATTGCCAGCTTTCCTATGCTGGGTATTCGCTGCAGTGATCTCACGCTCATCTTAGATTCCCACTTTATCCTCTTCCTTAAAATTCCTAAAACAGACCAGCTTCAGAAAGATCAATTTATTCAGCTATTACTCACCTCTATGCCCATATGCTTCCATGCAGAAATATATTGCAGAATGCAAACCTATTTCAAATTCCAACCCCCTGTTCATCGATTTAAGCTGGACTGTTATATCCAGACATTGATTCACATCTCATCTGTCCAAGTTGGTTTCCAGAGCAGGACTTCCCCCCACAATTCTATACTCCTCATTCATTCAGAATCGGGACAGACACATCGGCAGCAAGAGCAAAGATTAACCAGCATCTAAGTAAAAATATGGGGTGCTGGACATCATCAGCAGTTGAATCATACATACGTTCTTAGCCATCTGAGATATCTTCTGCACAAGGGGTTTTTCCTTTCCACTGAGCAGAGGGTCTTCACGTAGTTAGTAGGGAGCCAGTTACTAACCTTCTTTGTTGTATAAAATGTTTTCTTTCTTTGTATATGCATTGTCGGTTCTTTTGTTTGTATGCACTCGTAGGAATCGTTTGATGCCCACATCTCCTCCATGGTCAAATCTTCCTTGTACTGTCTTCGAAACATCTCCAAAGTCCGTCCCTACCTTTCCCTCCCAGATGCGGAGATACTTTGTCATGCATTTGTCTCCTCTCCTCTTAAAATAAAGGGAGTAATGTTAAAACTGTAGAATGCATTAGTAAGACCTCATCTTGAATACTGTGTTCAGTTCTGGTCACCTTGCTACAAAAAGGATATTGCTGCTCTGCAAAGAAGAGCGACCAGAATTATTCCAGGTTTAAAAGGCATGGCATATGCAGACAAGCTAAAAGAATTGAATCTATTCAGTCTTGAACAAAGAAGACTACGTGGCGACCTGATTCAAGCATTCAAAATTCAAAAAGGTATTGACAATTTTGACCTGAGGGACTTTTTCGACCTAAAAAAAGAAACAAGGGCCAGGGGTCACAAAGGGAGATTAGACAAAGGGGCATTCAAAACAGAAAATAGGAAGCACTTTTTTTACAAAGAGAATTGTGAAGGTCTGGAACAAAATTCACAGTAATATTGTTGAAGCTGACACCCTGGGATCCTTCAAGAAGCTGCTTGATGAGTTTCTGGGATCAACTAACAAGTAACAACATCTACTAACAACCAAACAAATGGCCTCTCATTTGTAAACTTTCTTATGTTCTTATGTTGTTATGTTCTTAACTCTCTATATGATGGTCTCCTGGCCCACACCATAAACCGACTGCATCTAGTCCGGAATGCCACTGCCAGGATCCTTATCATATGTAAAAAAAGAAAACATGATCACCCCCCCCCCCCCCCCCCCCATCTTGCCCAGCTGCACTGGCTAACTATAAAGTTCAGGATTATTTTCAAAACTCTTCTGGTCACCTACAATTCCCTTCATCATCCAGGTCCCGAGTACCTCCTCAACCCGCTATGTCCCTGCCCGCAAGCTGAGGTCCTCCGACTATGGCCTGCTTGTTATCCCCAAGCATAAATGCACCACAATTTGAGAACACTCGTTTAGCTTCATGCCTCTGACTCTTTGGAACTCTCTCCCAGCTTTGGTGCGTGGTGCCCGCACCGTCACTCGCTTTAAATCAACTCTCAAGACCCTCCTGTTGTCTCTTGCTTTCCATGCTCTTTAAGCGTTATATTTGCTATTAGCTGCTGTATTGCTTTTACTATTTCATTTATTATGTTACTGTCATGTATTATGCATTTCTCTGTATTTAAAGTAATGTTTTGTTGTTATTGCATCTTGTAAATGGCTTTGTGATGGTGGTCCATTATGAAAGGCACTAAATAAAATAAAGATTGATGATTCATTGATCTTTAGTGGGGAGCTGGGGGGTGATCTCACTTTCTCCAACCCTTGGTTAAGCTCTGCTTCCTTTACCTCTGCGAGGAGGGTTCTCCACGAGTCAGAGGGGACCCCTGGCCAAACCCAACTTTTTAGCATCTCATGAGATATCATTACCTTTGCAATCTGTGGAGCTAAGCTTATTCTTGCTAAACCTCGCTGTAGGAGCTCTTCCTTCTCGTTTCAGGTTCACTGGGGGTGCGTCTTCGTCCCAGCTTTGAAAGTCTATAATTCACCTCATTGAGGGTAACTGTCCAAGCCCGGGTTCCCTTTTCTTCCTTCCTTTCAGGTTCGCAAGCCTCTGTTTATTTATGAGGCCCCCCCCAAGAGACAGGGACCCATCTTTCTTATGTCGGATCCCGCAAGAGACGGGGACCTCTTTTTATGTGTACTCAAGCTTTACTAACTCTATGACCCTGAGGGTGCCGTGCTACCAGCCTTGGAGGTTGTCTCACCATGACGCACCTAACTGTGGCAGTGACTTCACCACGACGCGGACCTCGTCCTACTGAGGGATTGATCCTGACTGTGGGCGGTTCTCTGAGAAGTGAGGCGACGTCACTACAGATAGCCCGGCTCCCGCCCCGTGAAAGCGGGAAATAAAAAATAATAAAAAAAGTAATTAAAATAAGCATGTTTGCTAATATCATTTAATTGGAAGGCACGACACTGCAAACCAATTCTACCATTTCTTTTTGTGTAATAGGCAATATTTATATGACAGGGTTTGATCAATGAAGCTGCATGGTGCCCTTGGCTTGTTTTATACTGCCCGTCAGTCTTTAACTGGGAATGAAGCATCTGGGTAACAAAAATTGATATAATGACTTAATGCACCTTATTCTGTTCGAGCTACATCAGTTTAGGGCACTTCTGAGAAAAAAATGTTTGGAAAATATCAGGGAGTCATTTATCAACCTGTTTTCATTAGCATATTGCCTAGTACTAGCAAAAATCTAAATACAAGTATAAGATGTTACTTTTGCTTTTTGTTCTGTATTTATTTATTTTAAATCAAGAGAAATGGTATCTAGAAATTGTAACCCTAACCCTCTCCTACATATAGAAATTCTCATCATCAATAATCATCAATAAGTACAGTAGTCATATGG